>NC_080712.1:32930145-32937645 GCF_019097595.1 Hemibagrus wyckioides | reverse complement strand
ATTTTCATTCAGGTTTCAGTGTTCACATGGTGACGGGGAGAAGCTGACGAGTGTGTGTGTGTGTGTGAGAGAGAGAGAGAGAGAGAGAGAGAGAAAGAGTGTGAGAGACTTTGGGTTTTAAATCCTGCACCTGTTCGTACCTGCTCGTGATGGTTTCGTAGGAACCTGGTCCTATTTTCCAAAAATATACAAACACTTATTTAATATCGAGTGCAGAACAGCCATGATCTCCAGGATGAAACAGTAACGATGGATGGATGCATGGATAGATAGATAGATAGATAGATAGATAGATAGATAGATAGATAGATAGATAGATAGATAGATAGATAGATAGATAGATAGATAGATGGAAAGATGGATAGATAGATAGATAGATAGATAGATAGATAGATAGATAGATAGATAGATAGATAGATAGATGGAAAGATGGATAGATAGATAGATAGATAGATAGATAGATAGATAGATAGATAGATAGATAGATAGATAGATAGATAGATAGATAGATAGATAGATAAAGGGATGGATGGATGGATGAAAGCTCTAAATGTAGCTCCAGTGTGTTCAGGTATAAATGAACATGTCCTTCATATGCTGTAGTTTACACACTTTAGTACATTAATCCCACAACATCATCCTGCATCCAGCCCAGTCCCTGAGAGAGGTCCGAGCTGACCGGTGTGAGCTGACCGAGGTGAGTTGACCGAAAGCCTATGGTATCTCTAATGAGCTCTCTTTACATCCGTGTCGAGCAGAAAAGCGTCTCAGAATATAGAGGCAGCTGCAGAACAAGAGAAGAAGACCACAGCGTGAATCTGAGGCTATAGGGTCACACAGGCCACAGGTGAATTCTTCTACTGACCAGATATCTGGAGAGTGGTCTGGGGTTAAAGACGTGAAACTGGATCCTTTATGGATCATCTTCAAAACAGGACACAATGGAAACATGCCTTAATGCCTTCATTTGATGACTTGATGTGATTAAACCTTCAGGGTTCTGGACATTAAGTAAAGAGTGTAAACTGGACGTCTAAAGGGTTGACCAGTTTAAAAAAAATATCATAATAATTTCTTAACCTTTTATACAATTTATGTGTTTGAAGTGAGGATTTGATTCTTGTCCACTCTCTGTGTTTTCACTCATTTTCATTTTTTTCACTTTGATAAGTTTTCTCCGAGGAGGAAGACGTGATGCCGACTTTCCAAAACAAGGAAGTTTAGATGTCTGTTTGGTGTTCTTAATGGAGGAACGAGGCGGCCATGATCCTTTTTTTCTCCCTCTGATTTGATTATGGAATTCCCCTAATTACAGATCACATACTCTCTCTCTCTCTCTCTCCTCCTCCTCCTCTCCACACTCTCCTCTTCTTCTTCTCGACCTTAAATAGCAGGAAATGTTTCCTCACACTAAAAAATGTCCAAACGTGTAAAACAATTACACAGGAACTCTAACAGAGCCCAAGAAAATTTCCTCCTCTGCCCGGGGGTTCCTGCTCGGAAACTCTCGGCAGCTTAAGGAACGCCAAGTGCCTGACATGAGGAGAGAAAAACAGAGCCCATGTTGGAATACGCCGTGGATCCTACTCTTAAACTTGGAGAGCTGGAGAACCCTCGCTGATTAATTTACATCCCACTTAAACTGCAAATATACAACTGTTTCTTGCAGAGTTTAAGAAAATCCGTAACGCAGACTCGAGGTCAAAAGATGTCCACTTCCTGGAAATGATGAATTCGTTTATGGATTTGTGCCAGAATGAAACGCTTTAATCATTTGTGTAAATCTGGACGTTTTATTCCAGGAGAAGTCTCAGGAATGATGGCATGATGTCATCAGCTGATGTGACGTCAGGACGTTATGTCTAGCCTATAGCCTGCGCTCCTCCTCTCTCAACTCACACGCGGTCACCCTGTTTTAGGTCATGGACACACACAGACACACGGTCCTCAGCAATCTCTTACACACCAACACAATACACACTCAGTCTGTGTGTCTCCATCTATTCTCATGCAAGTGATACAACACAATGTTTCTGTGTGTGTGTTCTGTGAAAGAGACTCCGCCCTCCTGTATAGCCCTACAGTAATGAATGATTGTCACAGCTGCTGAAGCTGATAACAACTAAACACACACACACACACACACACACGCATAAACCTGCCTTCTGTTTCCTAAAGCTGTAATTATCACCAAAACACCCCCAAGTTCTAAAATTATAACATTAAAATCAATACAGAAATATTTACAGAAATCTGTACCAACGTGACCTGAAGCTTGTGGGCGTGTCCCTCCGATTAAAACCATGATTCACAAAAACTTCATATCTTGAAACTTGAAAAGTTAGATATATGGTAGCGTTGTTTTTATCTGTGTATTTATAATAGAGTTTTATCTCTACGTTTAACACACAAGTGTAGTGAATATAAAACATATGAGTAATAAAGGGTTTTTATCGAGTTCACAGACGTCGGCTGAAGCGGGCGATGAAGCGGGCGATGCATGGGGCCGTGGCGTCTCTCGGGTCTCATCTCACACACGGCGACAGAGATTTCCCCGTTACGAGACGTCCAGCGAGACGAGCGCCTTTTCAAGTCCTTAATCTTCCACCTTTATTTAAAAAAGAGAGAGAAGCTTTGATCCGGAGACGTCGGGTCAGATCCTCTCCTTCAGTCAATTACAGAGCGCTGAAAGACGAGTACACACACAAGCTAAAGCTCCTCAAACACGTCGGGCAGACAGCAGGCGTGGAGATCGGGGTGTGTGTGTGTGTGTGTGTGTTTGGAGGGGGATGATATGAGGTCAAAGGTCAAGTGTATTCTCTCACATGCCATCAGTCACATGAGTGACCCAAAATAACGAACTTAACACCCTCGCTGAGAGACGTGTGTGTGTGTGTGTGTGTGTGTGGATACTGGTGTCTGATATTTTGTGAAATGCAAACATTTAAAGATAAATTGTTAGCATTGCCTCAAAAGGGAAAAGTTTTGTCGCTGTCTGAGACACAAGGTGCCCGAGACGTGCGATAACCAGATCAGCTAATCGCTGGACGCGGCCATGTGTGTGTAGAGTTTATTCAAGAACGGTTCTCTCTGATTTTATGGCGTATTAAAACCTCGTCAAGGTTACGCACACGCCGTGTTTGTTCTGCGTTTCCTCAGATTGTGCCGCAAACCGTTCAGATAGATTTTCTAGCCGCGGCTCAGCGAAGGAGCAACAATGGCTCTGCGTAGGGAAATTTCCTCTCTTTATTCGAACAGAATGGAACGAGTCAGAGAGAGATTAGATTTGGGACGTTACTCTTTTTTTTTCTTTTAAACAGTCCCGGGGGGATTAGTCAAACCGCACATAGACCGGGACTGATAACACAGCTAATTACAGCCTTGAACACGCTATCTCCCGCGCTAATCTTGTTAAACCGTTCAAAGTGTTAGCGATACGAGCGTTAGCGTTTAGCTGAAATGTTCCCACACACGCTTTCCCACGTTTATTTTATCAGAGCTGATAATTGAATGGCTGTTGTCCAGAATTGTTTCATTAAATGAAAGAGGATTTTTTTTTTCAGACATCTTCAAGAGAAAAAAAATGATTAAAAAGAAAAATATATTTTTTAAAACTTTCTGAAATACAGGAAACACCATATTCATGACACTTTAGCTGCTTGCTAACGGCTTGTTTTTGTGAAACTAGCGCATGCATTATGACAGCATTTTCTTTCCCCGTAAGAAGTGTTGTTAGGACACAAACTACAGCATGCTGTTCAGTAAATGAGACAAAAAACGCTAAATAGACTCGAATGTTTTTCGACTGCATGCTAGTTGCTAGCAGACTGTTTAGGTAGCTAGCTAACTAGCTCATTTTGTGTACGTTAGTAAATTTCTCAACGTTGTTGGATGTTAAAAAATAAATGTAAAAAACAGGAAACTGATTAAAATGTGGTGCAGTGATTCGGGATGTTTTAGAAAACAAACGAAAGACGAACACTAGCAGCTCTACAGCTGACTAGCGGTGAAGAGGAAAGAGAAAAATGAACTGGCTTTTCGTTTCTGCTTCCTGTCGTCTCATTCACATTTACAATAAATGCAGTTTTTTCCCCCAGAACAGGTTCTTTCTGGTGTAATACCTGTATAGTTTCCCTTTTATTTGTTTATTTTTTTAAATCTTTCGAAAGATCTCCATTTCCAGCTTTTTCCCTGTTTTTTTCTATTCATCCTGCGTCTGTTTGAACAAGCAAAGATCACAAAGAATGTCACTGTGAAGATTCCCGAGACTGATTCGACGCCTTCTCCCGCTTTACCCCTCTTTTATCCCTTGTTTTTTTTAATCCCTTGCTTTTCGTCCTGACTCATGTACAGAAGCTGCAAATGCTATAAATAGTAAATCAGTCTAGACTTAAAATAAACTCCTGCTTGTTTGTCTCCACGCTTATCCCCCCCTCTCTTTCATCCCTCCATCCTTCTATTGAAACTCCTTCTTTGAAATTTTTCTTTGTTCATCTGTCCATCATCTGATAGAAATGGTTTTGTTTCCTAGACTGTGGACCTGGAAAGAGTTTATATTCTTCACTCTTTGGTGGAAATTCTCTTTGTCTCAGGCTTCACTGTGTGATCGCTTCAGAAGGTGGTTGTGTTTAAAACCTTTCTGAGAAACAGAGCATCTTTAAAAAAAAACATTCCTAATTTTCCTTTCGTCCTTCCATCGTCCGTTAGATTTATTTTTAACTTCAGACAAAAGGTTTGTTCATCTTCATACAGAAGAGTTCATATGGTTGGAGAAATCTGGAAGAGTTCTTCTGTTGAGTGTTTTCCCAGTCTGAAAGGGTTCTAACCTAGAAACTTTTCAGGTTCTATAACAAAAACCCATTGAAGAACCCCTTTTTCTGAGAGCTTGTGACCACAGGTTTTGTTTGCATTTGAGAATATTGACTCTTAGAGGGGTGGGAAATGTTCTTGACAGGGTTCTTCAGCTAGCTCTTCGATAGGTTCTTTCACACTGAAGTATGAGGTACCAAAGTACCTTAAGGCTTCTCCTCAAGCCCACAAGGATGGCTTATTGGTTCTATCTCTCACACTTGGTTCTATGTGAGTGTATTTATCAACCTTGTGAGCCTAGAACCTGTCAGGACTTTCTCACGTCATTGTCGTGGTAGTTTAAATTCATTTGTCTTTATTTATCACATATACATTACTTTGCATATACTATTTCCACATCCTTGGGGGTTGTGGTCAGAGCGCAGGGTCAGACATGATGCAGCACCCCTGGAGCAGGGTGGGTTGGGGGCCTTGCTCAAGGGCCCAGTGGTGGCAGCTTGGCAGTGCTGGGGCTTGAACCCTGATCTTCTGGTCACCGACCCAGAGCCTTAACCACTTGAGCTTCCACCGCCCCCAGTTCATCTAGGTGTCGTTTAAGGGTTCTTAGCTTCCTGAAAGGTTCTTCTTCCAGCCTGTCTGATGGGGAAACACTCTTCAAGTCCAATCTTTACGTATTCCTTAACAGCTGGAGAACTCTGTTTGTGTTTGTGCACGTGGAAGTTTTGGTGAACAGCAGCATGTTTGAGCAGTGCGATCGCAGGACCGCACGAAGTGAGAGATAAGACCAGCAGTGCTGCACGCTAAATTCTTGTGAAATAAATCAAACTGATAAACAGATGGAGATAAACAGCAGAGGAACAGGAGTGTAACGCAAAACGCTCCTTAAATCAGGAGACTACAAATCTGCTTCAGCGTAGAGGACGAGCGTCAGCAGAGGGCGCAAACACCCCCCCCCACCATCAGCCCCAATACCTTCACACTCAGTCCGGGGTCTCGTTTACAACAGCTTAGGGCTAACAGATCATTATTATTATTATTATTATTATTATTATTATTATTATTATTTCATTACTTTCAAGCACGTCTTTATAGCTTTTTTCTCTATCTGTAGGAAATAATTTCCTTTAAAATGTGACATTGTTCTGGAGGCTTCTGGAGTTTAATCTCAGCCGTTCATCATATTAGTGATTATTTGGATAATATAACGATTTAAAGGTTTCTCTCTGTCTCAGCAGTGGATTTCTGAGGGAAGAGCTGATCGAAAATCCGATGTTGCAAATGTATTCTCACATCTCCTTACAGTTTTTGAGGAAGTTCTTGTTATAACTGGAAATACTTTTATTTTTTTTATATTCCTCTGAGAGTGAGTGTATAATGGATGGTGGTAGTCAAAGAAGATTTTTCTGATTTTGCAAAAAATGTGAGGTTGGAGCCAGAGTACGCAATGCTCAGTGTGCGCTCCGGGGCTGGGTGAAATTTTGGAGAAAGAAGAAAGAAACTCCTGGAGCTCTCTCTCTCTCTCTCCATCGTGCCTGCCAAAAATGTCATCAGTGTATCTATGAAACAAACTAAAAAAGTCAACAGTCTTTGTTCTAGAGGTTCAGCCAGCGAAGGGTTTTAAGGAGTCGGCTTGTTTTTAAATATACGTTATAAATGAATAATTATACCAAGTATATGCTGTGTGTTCATCATCATCATTTTATTATTATTATTATTTATTTATTTTTATTATTATAACCCATGCTAACACCTTTTACCTGAGTGTAATGTTTAAAGAAGATATGGTTTACAATTCAGATTAAAAATAAATAAATAAATAAATAAATAAATATAGATTAAATATAAGTTTTATTGTATAGTTTTAATTACAAAAATTGTATTTGATTACTAGTTTCAAAGTAAGTTCACACCGTTGGTGTTTGAGATAGAGTTAAAATAATCATATCTGTTTAATCGTGGTGAAGGTTAATCGTCACCTCCTACCTCCTCGGTGATTGGCTGCAGGGAGACGCTGTTAAGGAGAGGGAAATTGTGATTGGCTCTCTGTCTGTCACTCAATCCCCTCTACACCTTGTACTGCGAGAGCGCGTGAGGGAGCGAGTTGAGTGTGCGTGTGCGCGCGCGCGCTGGGTGACTAGTTTAACTTTTCCTCACGAACGCTGTTCTGATTTATTGTTTGTTTGTTTGTTTGCTTGTTTTCATCATCATCATCATCATCATCACCATCATCATCTCTCTCCGGAGGTAGAGGAGGCGCGGCGTTGGCGGATGTTCTCACCTCTCAGAAGCGTCTTTATCATGGAGAACCTCCTTCTGCGCTCCGTGTCGTTACCGTGAAGCCTCACCGGAGTCATGTGGAGTTGCACGGGCGCTTTCCTGCACTCGGTTTGCCTCATTTTGACGTTTTGGTTTGAGGTGAGTCTCCGTTATTTCTGATAGCCTCAGTTTGCAAAATGAGATTTCTGACGGAATTTTGGTGCTGGCCATGACAGAAGAATGTTTTAGTCACTCGTCAAGTCTCATTCATTAACTCACCTTAATTAGGAAAAACTCATTATTCCCCTTTGTTTGTGTATATTAAATGTGAATGTAATAACGCTGATTATAAACCAGTCACACTTGTGTCATATGCCGTTTTTACCAGTTCAATTTTTTTCACTTATTCATGCGATTCCGATATCCGAGTTTAAA
>NC_080712.1:32917645-32925145 GCF_019097595.1 Hemibagrus wyckioides | reverse complement strand
TACTGGTTTGTGCTGATTTATACTGGTTTGTGCTGGTGTATACTGGTGTGTATACTGGTGTGTATACTGGTGTGTGCTGGTGTATACTGGTGTGTATACTGGTTTGTGCTGGTGTATACTGGTGTGTGCTGGTGTATACTGGTGTGTGCTGGTGTATACTGTTGTGTGCTGCTCTATACTGGTTTGTGCTGGTGTATACTGGTTTGTGCTGGTGTATACTGGTGTGTGCTGGTGTATACTGGTTTGTGCTGGTGTATACTGGTTTGTGCTGGTGTATACTGGTGTGTGCTGGTGTATACTGGTTTGTGCTGGTGTATACTGGTGTGTGCTGGTGTATACTGGTGTGTGCTGGTGTATACTGGTTTGTGCTGGTGTATACTGGTTTGTGCTGGTGTATACTGGTTTGTGCTGGTGTATACTGGTGTGTGCTGGTGTATACTGGTTTGTGCTGGTGTATACTGGTGTGTGCTGGTGTATACTGGTTTGTGCTGGTGTATACTGGTGTGTGCTGGTGTATACTGGTTTGTGCTGGTGTATACTGGTGTGTGCTGGTGTATACTGGTGTGTATACTAGTTTGTGCTGGTGTATACTGGTGTGTATACTGGTTTCTGCTGGTGTATACTGGTGTGTGCTGGTGTGTGCTGGTTAATGCTGGTGTGTGCTAATGTATACTGGTACATACTGGTGTATACTGTTGTGTGCTGGTGTGTGCTGGTGTATACTGGTGTATACTGGTGTATACTTGTGTGTGCTGGTGTATACTGGTGTATACTGGTGTGTGTTGGTGTGTGCTGGTGTATACTGGTGTGTGTTGGTGTGTGCTGGTGTATACTGGTGTATACTTGTGTGTGCTGGTGTATACCGTTGTATACTGGTGTGTGTTGGTGTGTGCTGGTGTATACTGGTGTGTGTTGGTGTGTGCTGGTGTTTGCTGGTGTATACTGTTGTGTGCTATTGTATACTGGTTTGTGCTGGTGTGTACTGGTGTGTGCTGGTTAATGCTGGTGTGTACTGGTGAATACTGTTGTATACTGATGTATACTGGGGTGTGCTGGTTAATGCTGGTGTGTACTAGTGTGTACTAGTGTATAGTGGTGTATACTGGTGTATGTTGGTGTGTGCTGGTGTATACTGGTGTTTGCTGGTATGTGCTGGTATGTTTTGGTGTGTGTACTGGTGTTTGCTGGTGTGTACTGGTATGTTGTGGTGTGTGCTGGTGTATACTGGTGTGTGCTGTTGTATGCTGGTGTTTGCTGGTGTATACTGGTATGTGCTGGTGTATACTGGTGTGTACTGGTGAATACTTTTGTGTACTGGTGTGTGCTGGTGTATACTGGTGTGTGCTGGTGTATAGTGGTGTATACTGGTGTGTGTTGGTGTGTGCTGGTGTGTGCTGGTGTATACTGGTGTTTGCTGGTGTGTGCTGGTGCGTGCTGGTGTATAGTGGTGTATACTGGTGTGTGTTTGTGTGTGCTGGTGTATACTGGTGTTTGCTGGTGTATACTGGTGTGTGCTGGTGTATACTGGTGTGTGTTGGTGTGTGCTGGTGTATACTGGTGTTTGCTGGTGTATACTGGTGTGTGTTGGTGTGTGCTGGTGTATACTGGTGTTTGCTGGTGTATACTGGTGTGTGCTGGTGTGTGTTGGTGTATACTGTTGTGTGCTGGTATTTGTACTGGTTTGTGCTGGTGTATACTGGTGTGTGCTGGTGTTTACTGGTGTGCACTGGTGTATACTGGTGTGTGCTGGTGTATAGTGGTGTATACTGGTGTGTGTTGGTGTGTGCTGGTGTATACTGGTGTTTGCTGGTGTGTGCTGGTGTGTGTTGTTGTGTACTGTTGTATGCTGGTATTTGTACTGGTTTGTGCTGGTGTATACTGGTGTGTACTGGTGTGCACTGGTGTATACTGGTGTGTGCTGGTGTATAGTGGTGTATACTGGTGTGTGTTGGTGTGTGCTGGTGTATACTGGTGTGTGCTGGTGTATGCTGGTGTTTACTGGTGTGTGCTGGTGTTTACTGGTGTGTGCTGGTGTATAGTGGTGTATACTGGTGTGTGTTGGTGTGTGCTGGTGTATACTGGTGTTGGTTGGTGTGTGCTGGTGTATACTTTGTGTTTGCTGGTGTGTGCTGGTGTATACTGGTGTTTGCTGGTGTGTGCTGGTGTATACTTTGTGTTTGCTGGTGTGTGCTGGTGTATACTTTGTGTTTGCTGGTGAGTGCTGGTGTGTGTACTGGTGTTTGCTGGTGTGTGCTGGTATGTTTTGGTGTGTGTTGGTGTTTACTGGTGTGTGCTGGTGTATACTGTGTGTGTACTGGTGTGTGTTGGTGTGTGCTGATGTATACTGGTGTTTGCTGGTGTTTACTGTTGTGTGCTGGTGTATACTGTGTGTGTACTGGTGTGTGTTGGTGTGTGCTGATGTATACTGGTGTTTGCTGGTGTATACTGGTGTGTGCTGGTGTGTGTTGGTGTATACTGTGTGTGTACTGGTGTGTGTTGGTGTGTGCTGATGTATACTGGTGTTTGCTGGTGTATACTGGTGTTTACTGTTGTGTGCTGGTGTATACTGTGTGTGTACTGGTGTGTGTTGGTGTGTGCTGATGTATACTGGTGTTTGCTGGTGTGTGCTGGTATGTTTTGGTGTGTGCTGGTGTGTGTTGGTTAATGCTGGTGTGTACTGGTGAATACTATTGTGTACTGGTGTGTGTTGGTGTGTGCTGGTGTATTCTGGTGTGTGCTGGTGTGTGTACTGGTGTGTGCTGGTGTATACTGGTGTGTGCTGGTGTGTGTACTTGTGTATATTGGTGTGTGTTGGTGTATACTGGTGTGTACTGGTGTGTGTACTAGTGTATGCTGGTGTATACTGGTTTGTGCTGATATATACTGGTGTGTGCTGGTGTATACTGGTGTGTGTACTGGTGTTTACTGTTGTATACTGGTGTGTGCTAGTGTATACTGGTGTGTGCTAGTCTATACTGGTGTGTACTGGCGTGTGCTGGTGAGTACTGGTGTGTGCTAGTGTATACTGGTGTGTGTTGGTGTATACTGGTGTGTGCTGGTGTATACTGGTGTGTGCTGGTGTATACTGGTGTGTGCTGGTGTGTGTACTGGTGTGTGCTGGTATATACTGGTGTGTGTATTGGTGTATACTGGTGTCTGCTGGTGTATACTGGTGTGGCTGGTGTGTGCTGGTGTATACTGGTGTCTGCTGTTGTATACTGGTGTGGCTGGTGTGTGCTGGTGAATACTGGTGTGTGTTGGTGTGTGCAAGTGTGTGTTGGTGTGCACTGGTGTATACTGGTTTGTACTGGTGTGCACTGGTGTATACTGTTGTGTGCTGGTTAATGCTGGTTTGTGCTGGTGTGTGTACTGGTGTATACTGTTGTGTGCTGGTGTGTGCTGGTATGTGTACTGGTGTATACTGGTGTATACTGGTGTGTACTGGTGTGTGTACTGGTGTATACTGGTGTTTACTGTTGTGTGCTGGTGTGTTTTGGTGTATACTGGTGTATACTGGTATATACTCTTGTGTGCTGGTGTGTGTACTGGTGTATACTGTTGTGTGCTGGTGTGTGTACTGGTGTATACTGGTGTGTGCTGGTGTGTGTACTGGTGTATACTGTTGTGTGCTGGTGTGTGTACTGGTGTATACTGGTGTGTGCTGGTGTGTGTACTGGTGTATACTGGTGTTTACTGTTGTGTGCTGGTGTGTTTTGGTGTATACTGGTGTATACTGGTGTATACTGGTATATACTCTTGTGTGCTGGTGTGTGTACTGGTGTATACTGGTGTGTGCTGGTGTGTGTACTGGTGTATACTGGTGTGTGCTGGTGTGTGTACTGGTGTATACTGGTGTGTGCTGGTGTGTGTACTGGTGTATACTGGTGTATACTGTTGTGTGCTAGTGTGTATACTGGTATATACTCTGTACTGGTGTATACTGGTGTATACTGTTGTGTGCTGGTGTGTGTACTGGTGTATACTGGTGTATACTGTTGTGTGCTGGTGTGTTTTGGTGTATACTGGTGTATACTGTTGTGTGCTGGTGTGTATACTGGTATATACTCTGGTGTGTGTTCCTTCCCTCACACTGTTTCCCACCTTCATCCCACAGCTATGTTGGATTCTGGACTCTTCTAATCACAGCCCTGTATATCAATGCGCTCGTCTCTAACACATTATCGTTTCTATGGTAACAAGATAAAACGTGTCCTCAGTATGGAAAGATGTTTTCCGTAAGGAGACGTTTATTTCACGTTTAGGGAAGGAGTCTCCAGCGACCTGATTTCCTGTTTGTAAAGAGGATACCGAATCGTGGCTCTCGAGTCGATCGCATCACTTCCCGCTAAGATGGCAGCTCCCGTAACGCGGTAGTGTTCAGCTGCGTGGTTTGTGTTTACAAATTATAGTAACACACACACACACAAACATACACACACACACACTCACACACACACACACACACCAGTGAGCACAGTGTCCTGAAGCTTGCTGTTGTGTTCTTGAGAACCTGACCTCTGTTTCTCTCTCTCTCTCTCTCACACACACACACACACACACAGTTTCTCACCGATCATCTGGTTTATTACTGAGCTAATCAGTCACCAAAGCGTGGGAATCAGCTTATTCTCATATTCACACTGTTATGATTCACACACACACACACACACACACACACACACACACAGTGTTTGTATTTGGGTCTGCATGTGCCTACATGTGTGTGTGTGTGTGTGTGTGTTTACTTGCTTGATATGGCTCAGTGAGAAACTAAATGTGGTCTCAGGACAACTTTATTTAAAAAACGTGTGTGTGTGTGTGAGAACTGTGTGTACTGACCTTTTTTTCCCTCTCTCTTCTCTTCCCCCCTAGCGAGCTTACACACTCATCCTGGAGGCATGGGACAACAGCACCGTCAGCATTGCTGACAGTAAGTCTCTCACACACACACACACACACACACACAGGTGCTGGGAAAATAATCAGCATTGGTTTTATTCCTCTCACACCACAGCAGCTTGACAACGATTTCAGTCATTTATTGAAGATAATCGTCATTAAGTCAACAGCTATAACAGCTTTATTACCTGTTTATAAACTAATACGCTAAGGACCTCATGCTTTTGTTTGTCTGTGTGTGTGTGTGTGTACATTAACCCGATGAGAGCATCGCCTGGTTAAGCTATTAATTACCGTTGGCTGCCGTTATTTTCCACTGGTGTGTGTGTGTGTGTGTGTGTGTGATTGTGATAGCATGGACAGCTGCAATGCTGATGCATGCCATACATACACACACACACACACACACAATTTTACCCAAGGCTTTGACATGAGCTAGTTATCTTATTAAATGGAGAACTCCATGAAGTGTGTGTGTGTATTATTTGAAGAGTGCCGCATCGTAATTTTTGTCCGTTTATAGTTACGTTTATAAAAGTAGAGCCACCACAAACCTGAGTGACACAAAACAGACAAGTTTATATAGCAGTGTTCGAGCTGCAGTTATAGAAAATTAATTAACACCTTCTGGAGTAAGCAACAGCACACGCCGTTACAGGAAAACAATCAACACCTTCCTCTTCTGACCATGCGTGTGAAACTGCAGGTTCCCGAGTCCTGGCTGGTCAGAAGTTGGAAGGTGTTGATTGTTTTCCTGTAACGGTGTGTGCTGCAGATTCACTGCGGCTTCACTCCTCTCACCTGTTGATCGTGACCACTCCCATTTACGTGTGTGTGTGTGTGTGTGTGTAAGGGAGTGGGTGCGTGTCGAGGAGATTAGCGGGCCTGAAAATACATGCACACACACACACAGAGTCTTTCAGAAATACACTCATGCCCCCCCACCCCCCCTCCCTGGATCTCTCCCCGGTAACAGGCCGTAATTGTCTCCTTCACTTTAGACAGCCGGAATGATTGGTCTGTATTTTTATAACTAATTGCTTGGAAAACGAATTAGGTGATGAGTGTAACGTCCCTTTCGTTTTTTTTTTCCTAAGTGCAGATAGAGAGCGAGAAAAGAAAGGCAAAAAGAGGCGATGACACGCTTGACGGGAAACAGCACGCTAACTCCTTTTTTTAGGCTGAAATGAGGACAGTGTGCCAAAGCGTTTTGTTCTATTTCTCAAATCCTGTGACCATGTAGGGAGAAAGTGAGAATGTAAGTGTGTGTGTGTGTGTGTGTGTGTGTGTGAGAAAGAGAGAGAGAGAGAAAGAGAGAGAGATAGAGAGAGACAGACAGAGAGAGATTGACAGAGAGAAAGAGAGACACTTTATATATATATAGTTTATATAGTTTTATAGTTTTTCTAAAGATTACAGTCTATCATTTTATTCCACGTCTCTTCTGAGAATGAGGAGAAGATCAGCAGGTGCTCAGGGATTGGTCTGCTCTTCAGTTTAGATGTTAATAATAATTACACTCCTTACACACTTGGTCACATGCTTTGAGTAAAAGTAATATTTTCCGTCAATTATTAAACGTTGTTTTCAGACATTTATTGGGGAGGTCGTGTCCAAGACAGCGGAGGAGCAGCAGAAAACAGGAAGCGTCCAGGGAAGTTTTATTAACTGGAAATGGTACAAAGGTCACGGCATCTTGGAATGGGGAGAGAGAGAGAGAAAGATAGACAGAGAGAGAGTGAGAGTGATAGAGAGAAAGAGAGAGAGAGTGATAGTGAGAGAGAGAGAGAGAGAGAGAGAGAGAGAGAGACAGAGACAGACAGAGACAGAGAGACTAGAGAGAAAGAAAGAGACAGAGACAGAGATAGAGAGATGGAGACAGAGAGGAGAGAGAGAGACTTAGACAGAGAATGACAGAGAGAGAGATGGAAAGAGAGAGAGATGGAGAGAGAGACAGAGAGTGACAGAGAGATAGAGAGAAGGAGAGAGAGAGAGAGAGAGACAGAGTGACAGAGAGAGAGACGGAAAGAGAGAGAGAGAGAGAGAGACGGAGACGATGGAGAGAGTTTCCCCTTCTCGCCCTTCCGCATCAATCCCCTGTATTATTTCCTGTCTGGCTCCCGGACAGTCTGAGACTGGAGAGAGTTCTGCTTCCTGAGATAGAGACAGAAAGCGAGAGTTTCAGAGCTTTGAGAAAAGCAGGAAAGGCCACGGGCCGCCGCCGTTATCCAGCTCCCTCAGCCCGCCGCCGCCTGGGGTTTTCATCTTCTCTCTTTTCCTCCGTTTCTCCCCCGAGTCGCCCTGCGCTCTTTCTCTCTTTCTCTCTCTCTCTCTCTCTCTCTCTCTCTCTTGTGCCGGAGCCGTAAACACGCTCGGGTGCTCTGGACCGGAGAATTCCTCCTCTTCCTCGAGAGCCGTGTTGTTGTGGAAGGGCGTAGCGCTGGCCTGCGTCCAGTCATACAAATATTCACAACAACACCACCAACAGGGGATTAATGGAGGATTTACACAGCAGCCTCTCAGGGGGAATGTACACAGAATACCAGCAGACTAGCCCCGCGCGATCCGCTCACCATGCTAGCTCAGAAACAACACACTTTG
>NC_080712.1:32907645-32912645 GCF_019097595.1 Hemibagrus wyckioides | reverse complement strand
TTGTGTAATTCTGATGGAGGAGGTGGAGGAGGAGGTGGTGTCGGTGGTGGGGCCTCATGGCTTGTCTCTGTCTCTGTCTTTCGCAGACGTGAATGAGTGTGTGAAGAGATCTTGTGCAAACTCTTACTCATGTAAAAATCTGATTGGCGGATATCACTGCGTCTGCTACCCCGGGTGGGCGGGACCAAACTGTGACATCAGTCAGTATTTCAGCATTAGTATATCTTTAGCGCTTTCGCCTGTCTCCTCTGGATTCCCTTTATGACTTTTTTTTCCTCCACATCTTTCCTCTTCATCTTTAATAATAATAATAATAATAATAAATCTACAGAGCTAGACAATGGAGGCCGCGGGTTTTTTTTAGAGATTTGAGTAATGCCGAGTTCACACTGCATGATTTTAGCTCTGATTTTCAGTCGAAATCGTGAAATCGCTGACAAATGCCCGATATCGAAGGCAAATCGGAGCTCATGCACGCGAGTGACAATGGCGCAGTGTGAATGACCAAAGACGCGATCTGACCGAGTCACAGATGCCCGTGAAATATTTGGTATGCTAAATATCTGGACCTGTCGGCGACTCAAACTCCTGTAGTGTGAACGGAGTTCTAACTGAAAACACACCTCGGCGATGACCAACAGTCAATGAAAGAGAGCGAGATACAGGGCAGCGGTCAGTTCGGGGAGGAGTTAAAGACCACAATATCAGCAAGCACGGCTTCGCTGGAGCACAATATTATAGTTTAATAGAGTTTATAGGTTTTTATCAGAAAAGAAAATGCTTAATAAGCTTTACAATCGCATCAGAACAGAAACAAGCAGAAATATTTGCTGGACCAGACGCATCAGCAGCAGCACATTGCAGAATTATTCATTTGTTCAGTTATACAGAACGCACAGTAACCCACACTGACCATTTGGATCGTGGGGTTCCATTCCCAGTCTCGCGCGAGAACTCTGATCTCACGTGTGATCTTGCGTTATTTCCTTATTATTTCTCACATACGTTCGGTTGTGAAACGCAGTTTGCGGACTAGACGGAGTTGTCGGCGATGGTGAAGTCGTGCAGTGTGAAAGCTCTTGTCACCGATCCATCGTCCAGTGTGAACACAGCAGTGACCGAATGCTACCCTAGATAGTCATGTAGTGTGAAAACAACCGTGATCTGACCGCTCTGAAAATCCTGCAGTATGAACTCGGCATACAAGGAAACAAATCTGAAGCGTCCCTCTGTACGGCTTCCTTTCCTGCTGCTCGCTTGCCCTGCTCACCTAATCCTGCATGTTCACACTCGTTTTTTATTTATTTTTAATCCTAACTGATGAATGTTTAGGTCTTAAAGCCTGGAAGAAGATGAAGAAGGAGCTGTACGTTTGTATTTGTAGCCTAAAGCTGTAGCGGGTGTTTGAGGGTGTGTCCCAGGCACTAGAGTCGCACTTATTCTAACCGCATGTGAATGGATGCATGTACAGTAGTAACACACACACACACACACACACACACTAAAACGATTAGACAAGTGTTTGGGACACACCCACAGTATAAAGCTCTTTTTTTGTGTGAATTTAACGCTAGCAGATCATCCGTGTTAATAACAGAGAGGTTATAATATACAGTAATGTATTTTTTAGTGAATGTGGGCGGAGTTACATTTTCAGCGCTCCAGGGAGGCTGGGTTAAATCTGACCATGAAAAAAATAAAAATAAGAATAAGGAAAATATGAGCTTCATGATATGAGAGAAACATCGCTAAGCTAAGATTTTCCCACAGTGGAGCTCAATTTGACTCCGCCCCCCTTTTCCCGATTAAGCCCCGCCTCCTGGTATTTGAATAATGATGCTAACTGAAGATTTGCGCAGAAACTGGACACACCTTCATCATCATCTGGATAAATTCTTGTCCAGACGTCTCCTTCACTGTTCTGCTGCTCAGAGTGAAAAGTGAAAACCTTAAACTTCTCCACGTTTTTCTCCCATTGCAGATATTCACACGTGTTATGGTCAGTGTCAGAACGGCGGCACGTGTACAGTGAGTACAAACATCTTCACAGCAATAACGTGGCAGAATGAGCAGTGTGTGTTCAGTGTGTGTGTGTGTGTGTGTAGGACGGGCGTCACGGCTACGTGTGTCAGTGCCAGCCGGGGTTTGTGGGTAAGCACTGTGAGGTGCAGCAGAGCGTGTGTGTGAGCTCTCCGTGTCAGAACGGCGGTCAGTGTCGCGCCACACACACCTCCTACGAGTGTCAGTGTGTGAGCGGATACACAGGGACACACTGCGAGGTGAGGAACACACACACACACACACACACACACAAATCATCCCCACTTCCTTTTTTCCCCCTCTTTTTTCTCCTTCACGTTTCTCTCGATTCTCTTCTTTTTCTCCTTTGCTCCATCTCTCAATCCTTCTCTTTTTCGCTCTCCTCTTCCTCAACTCTCTCTCACTTTCCCCTCTCTCCTTCTCTTTCCTTTCTCTCTCTCCCTCTCTCTTTTTTCTCTTTCCTTTCTCTCTCTCCCTCTCTCTTTTTTCTTTTTCCTCTCTCTTACTCCCTCTCTTTTTCCTTTCTCTCTCTCTCTCTCTCTCTCTCTCTCTGCTGCTCAATTTAACTTCAGTCTTGTTTCCCTCCCAGGTACAGCTGGACCCGTGTGTTCCTAACCCGTGTGTAAATAAAGCTCAGTGCCACGCCCTGCAGTCAGGGTTCTACTGCGAGTGTGCTGATGGGTACGAGGGCAGAACCTGCGCCGAGCTGACGGACCACTGCAAGATCAACTCATGCCAAGGTGATGCCTCACAGCACCCTGGGTTCACCTGGAATCAACCAATCACAACAGCACCTTGATGAGTTCTGGATTCTGATTGGTTGATTAGTTTTCTATAACAGCAGCCCTGACAGAAGCACAGGGTTTCATTAATGTTCTTCTTTAACATTGACAGTATCACACACACGCACGCACCCATGCACACACACACACACACACACACACACGGCATGCAGTGTGTTTTATTCCTTTATTCCTCAGGATTATTCCTTTAGCAGTGCTCCCACTTTAACAAAAGTAAACCTTCTGCTGTGTTTTGATCCTAGTGATTGACAGCTGCACCATTTCCGTGGCGAACAACTCCACCCAGGAAGGGGCGTGGCACATTTCCTCTAATGTGTGCGGACCGCACGGCCGCTGTGTCAGCCAATCAGGAGGCAACTTTACCTGTGCCTGTCTGCCAGGGTTTACAGGGACCTACTGCCATGAGAGTGAGTTACAGAACCAGACACACACTCTAACACACACACACACACACACAGATGCAATTACCGTTAATGTTGTGTCTCCGTTGTAGATGTTAATGACTGCGCTTGGTCTCCGTGTTTGAACGGGGGAACATGTTTAGACGGCATTAACTCGTTTAGCTGTGTCTGCCGTGACGGATGGGAGGGTCAGCTCTGTGACCACGGTCAGTCTCCTCTCCTCTCCTCCCCTCCACTCTTTTCTCCTTTCCTCTCCTCTTACATTTAACTCATTTTATCTTTTCTCTCCTCCTCCAGCTTTCTTTCAGTACATCTTCTCCTCCCTTCCCTTCCCTTCTCACTGATCCCTTGTTTCTGTGTGCAGAAGTGAATGAGTGTGAGTCAAAGCCGTGTATGAACGCTGGTCTCTGTGTCGACCTGCTCAACGATTTTTACTGCCACTGCACGGACAACTGGAAGGGCAAGACCTGTCAATCACGTAAGTGTGTGTGTGTGTGTAACTTTCATCCATCATGCATGTTTGCTCAGTTCTGTGTATATTTTCATGCAAGTTTCAAATTAACCCTGTGTGTGTGTGTGTGTGTGTGCGTGACTCTCAGGAGAGAGTCAGTGTGACTCCAAGACGTGTTTGAATGGTGGAACCTGCTTCGATCACGGAGACTCCTACCGCTGCGTGTGTCCACCTGGTTTCAGTGGCAGCACCTGTAACTCAGGTGAGGTCCAGTGTCACACCACCGGACACACTGCAACACTAACGGGACAAACACTAAACCCACCACATGTCTCTCTTATCTCCCTGTGCCCCTGCAGCCGTGAACAGCACATGTGACTCTCAGCCATGCGCTAACGGGGGGACGTGTGTCGAAGGGGGCGGGGCTTTCACTTGCATCTGCAAGGATGGGTGGGAGGGGCCTACTTGTACCGAGAGTAAGGTCATGCCCACTAATTTTAACGAGCCTGCAGTAGCATATGAGAGTTTTATGAGTGTTTAAGACTTCTGATCTTTTTTTTAATAGATGTTGATGACTGTAATCCTCATCCATGGTAAGATCAAATAAAATAAAACATGATGTACTAGATACTACCTGTTCCTGACCGTAGCCATGGTGACGGCATGTGTTTCCACACACTCTCTCTCTCTCTCTCTCTCTCTCTCTTTCTCCCTCTCTCTCTCCAACCTCTCTCTCTCCCTCTCTCTCTCTCTCTCTCTCTCTGTGCAGTTATAACGGAGGGGAGTGTGTGGATGGAGAGAACTGGTTCCGGTGTCAGTGTGCTGCTGGGTTTGCTGGTCCGGACTGCCGCATCAGTGAGCACATCACACACTATTTTTTTCACATAATAATAATATGAAGTTCATTGTGAGAGTTCTGTTTAAAGCATTCTCATTTATTTTTTATTTTATTTTATTCTGAAGTTTAAATGTCTGCTGAAATATTCAGAGCATATTTTCTGTCGTGTTTTGTGTGTGTGTGTGTGCGCGTGTGTGTCAGACGTGGACGAGTGTCAGTCGTCTCCCTGCTCTTACGGAGCCACATGTGTGGACGAGATTAACGGGTACCGGTGTGTGTGTCCACTGGGCCGGGCCGGATCTCGCTGTCAGGAGTGTGAGTACTCTCTGTCTCTCTCTCCCCTTACTCTCCCTCTCTCTCTCTCTCTCTCTCTCTCTCTCTCTCCCACCTCTTTCTCTTTCTCTCCCTCTCTCTCTCACTCTCTTTCCCTCTCTGTCTCTCTCTCTCTGTAGTTATTGGTGTTGGTA
>NC_080712.1:32862645-32902645 GCF_019097595.1 Hemibagrus wyckioides | reverse complement strand
GGACAGGAGGAGCGTGACGTATCCGCTGGACAGGATCGGAGACGGGGCGGAGAAACAGGACGAAGAGGACGAGGACAGCGGAGGAGAGGAAGGAGGAAGCTCCAGTTTGGTGGTGGATAAGTGCCCTTCCTTAAAGTACACTAAAGGGGAGGTAGTGTACACCGTTTGCCCCACAGTCCAGAGCCTCCCTTTAAGGACGCACTACAAAGACAACCGGTGTAAAGACGTGAACCGGAGCAGACGAGTCAATGATCACTGACCGCTGTCTGGAGTCTGTTCCAGATTCTTCACTCTTGCACATTTCTGTTTTTTTTTTTTTTTTTTAATAAAGGACCTGTCTCTGTGGTTGCAGCGGTTGAATCTAGAAACAGCCGCTCGGGTCTCTCGCAGCAGTTCTTCACGTCATCACACGTGTGGATCGTGTGTAATATGTGTCACTAGCGGATTTTCTGGACTATAAGATTCCTCTTTTAATCGCTGATGCAACATTTACAGCGTTAAAGTCATGTTTATGTTAGCGTTTTTTTTTTTTTTTTTACTTGTCACTATTTTTTTTATAACATAAATATAGGTTCATTTTTTTATTCAGACACATTATGAGAAATACACTATATTGCCAAAAGTTTTGGGACACCCCTCCAAATCATTGAGTTCAGGTGTTGTTTTTCAGGGGTTGGTTTCGGCCCCTTAGTTCCAGTGAAAGGAACTCTTAATGCTTCAGCTTCATACCAAGACATTTTGGATAATTTCATGCTCTTTGTGGGAACAGTTTGGGGATGACCCCTTCCTGTTCCAACATGACTGCACACCAGTGACCAAAGCAAGGTCCATAAAGACATGGATGAGTGAGTTTGGTGTGGAGGAACTTGACTGTCCTGCACAGAACACCTGATAGAACACCTTTGGGATGAATTAGAGTGGAGACTGTGAGTCAGGCCAAAGTTGGGACGTCTGTCTTTACATGCACATGAATGTAATATGGAGTTGCCCCGCCCTTTACAGTTATAACAGCTTCAACTCTTCTGGGAAGGCTTTCCACAAGGTTTAGGAGTGTGTTTATGGGAATTATGGACTGTTCCTCCTGAAGAAGCACATTTGTGAGGTCAGGCACTGATGTTGGATGAGAAGGTCTGGCCCACAGTCTCCACTCTAATTCATTCCAAAGGTGTTCTATGGGGTTGAGGTCAGGACTCTGTGCAGGTCAGTCAAGTTCCTCCACACCAAACTCACTCATCCATGTCTTTATGGACTTTCTTTTGTGCACTGGTGAAAAATAACACCTGAATTCATTGATTTGGAGGGGTGTTCCAAACTTTTGGTAATATAGTGTATCATAATTTAATATTTTGTTATTTTTTATTCCCTCCAAGCAGGTAGCAGCTATATTTCTTCAATTGTGTTTATAAAAGAAACAACACAATCACAAAAAAACCCCAAACGTCTCCAGCGGTCAGTAATGACTCTAATTTTGGTTCAGTCATGTTAAGCTTTAAATTAAAAAAAGTTAACAGGTTCAGGGTTTTTCCTTCTATAAAACAGACAGAAAACGATTCCCAGCAGTGTAAAGTGACGCTCATTTCTAAATTAAGTCATTCAAATCATCATAAAACTTTAACAAGAAACCCAAGGCAAGCAAAAATCCATCATGAGAATGATTATTAATAAAAAATATTATTGTGACTATTTTTAACAGAAAGTTGTTTAGGACTGACCAAACTCACCAAAACTGAAGCTAAATCAGTGAAATAATAGTTAAATGCTGAGTCTAGACGTTATTTTTGAGCAAGACGAGTTGTTTAGTGTTGTTAATCATTGTGGGGTCATTCGGGGGCTTTTATATATGGATGTTTTTATTTTCTGGAACAATCTATAGTCCGGAAAACACGCAGGCGACTAGATGGAAAGTCAACGGCTAACTAACCGTCCAGTCCTCCGTCGTTCATCTCATCACGTCTGTGTGTGTGTGTGTGTGTGTGTGTAATAAACGCTTAAAGTGTGTTGCTTCACTCTGCGACGTTTCTGTTTTTCGAGCTCGTCTCCAATTTTGACAGAAAGAAAACCTTTTTTTTTTAATTCATAAAGACTAAAATTTATGTCAAAAAATTTTTTTGTGTAAAAAAAATAAAAAAAATAAAAAATATGTGTACATGTGTAAATAGGAAAGAGTTATAGCTGTGTATATTTGAGTTTAGTAACTTAAGAGACTTTTTTATTTTTATTATTATTATTGTTGTTATTGTTATTAATAAGAATAATATTTCTGTCGAATATTTTTGCTCCATTTTTTTATAATGTCATTCCTATTATTTATGTTGGCTCAAAGCTTTTTTAAAAAAATTCTATATATATATATATATATAAATATAAATAGAGCCCGATGGGAGCGCTCCGGATCGTGATGTTTGTGTTTGTTTTTGCTCTGATGTCTGGAATCAGGAATCTGGATCTGACTTTGAATCTGAAAAGAATTTCTTCGAATGAAAATATTTTACTTTGCAAAGTTTCGTTTCCTGATTTTTTGCCTTTATTTTTATTTTTAAAAAGGACGTATCACTTTAAATATTCAACGACTTTTTATTTTTTCCCCTCCTAGGCAGATTTTTATTTTCTCCAGTTGTTTCTGTTTTTATTTTGGAACCAAAAGTGAATCAGCAGTTCATGACATTAAAAGAACTTCTATAATAAAGACTGACAGAATTTTCTTTCTATCCTCACACACACACACACACACACACACACACACACACACACACACACACACACACGTGATATGGTTTTAGATGTATTTTTTCAAACAAATATACAGTATATTAAAAAATAAAGATTATATTTTTATTATTAAAAATTAACATGTGGTAGAATTTTCTTCTTCTGCTTCTTCTTCTTCTTCTTCTTCTTCTTCTTCGTCTTCTTTCTTACATGGTGTGTTTGCACATTTTTAAGTGGATCTTCCTCACATTAAAAACAAAAAACTTTTGTACAGATAAGTCACATCTTTTCATCAGCAGGTTGAGTAAGTGCAGTATGGATTTATTTAATAAATAATTTTTAATTATTATTTTTACAATTATTCTTGTATTTTATTTTTTTTATTTTATTTAATAAATAAATTTTGTTACATTTAAATTTTTCCAGATATCCATAGCATTTATTTTTTATTTTTTATATTAATTTTTTTATTATTATTAATCCATGCCAAGCTGGGACTATTTGCAGGGCATGGCTGCTTGGTAAGGCGTGGCACTTGCCCATTTCAGGAGAGACCACTTGAGAACTGTTTTTTATTATTGAACTTTCCGCCAATAGACAGTATTAGCTCCAAGATGAATTTGGTGCTTGGGCCCCTAAAAGAAATCACCAAACTCCGACAATACAAGCTGAAACATGCCCTGATTTGGCGAAACTTCTGAAAAAGTGACTCCTAAAACTGTGAACCAGTAGATCTGAGCGCTGTATTATCTTTTTTTTAATGCTAATGATGTGTATAATGTAAACGAAGAAGCAGGGCTTTATGGTTTAGCTGTGCCTGAGAGATTCTCTCCACATATATTTTTATGACTGAATGTTTTACTCACCTTAACGTTAAGTGCATGTGGGATGTTTAAAAGCGTAATCCGCTTTCCCCCGGAGTTATTTCCCCCCCGGCGTCTGGGATTCTTCAAAAAGCTTTTCCATTCCAACACTGAGTCTGGCCTTGCAGTGTGATTCATGACTTAACCACTGCTTTGAAAGATTAAACGACTGCACAAAGGTCGACGTTAGCGTTTTATAAAGTGCCACCTTTTCACGGCGGGCTTGCATTACGTTTACATCCAGTTATTTAGCGATGTGCAGGTCAGCCGGAACCTGATCTGACCATATGGGTGATGGTTTACCTTAAGGATCTTCTATACATTGACATTTTATGAGAACAGTCCATTCTCAGAGACCTCAGTGATATAATCCATGAGTAATAGTAAACAGATTAAAAAATTTTTTTTGTTGATTTAAAGTTTTAGTGGTCAGCACTGTTGCCTCACATCAAGAAGGTCCTGGGTTCGAATCCCGGGTTCGAACAGGCAGGGGCCTTTCTGTGTGGAGTTTGCATGTTCTCCCCGTGCCTGCGTGGGTTTACTCCGTGTACTCTGGCTTCCTCCCACAGTCCAAAAACATGTACATTAGGTTGATTGGTCATTCTAAATTGCCCATAGGAGTGAGTGTGAGTGTGTGTGTGGTTGTCTGTCTATATGTGTGGCCCTGTGATGGACTGGTGACCTGTCCAGGGTGTACCCCTGCCTTTCACCCAATGTGTGCTGGGATAGGCTCCAGCAGATCCCTGTGACCCTAATTAAGAATAAAGTTGGTATAGAAAATGGATGGATGGTCTCCAGTGCTCTGTCAGAGGTAAAGCTGTACCTCTTGTTTCAGGGGATTGAGAATCGTCGGGGTCAGGAGGTATCAGGGAATTGTCTTCAGGACAGAAAAGTTTACGTGTTGTTTCTTGGTAAGCGTTGGTGCAAAAGAGAAATAAGAGGCTGGTGAACGTCTTATATGTCTTATATGTTTCATACGTCTAATGCACTTGTGTATGTGCCACAACATTAAATGTAACCAAAAAAGAATGATGTTTTCTCATTTTGGTTTATCCATATGAACCAGTTAGTGAACTTTTAGAAAACAGCTAGCTTCTCTTGTTAATAAAAAAACATGAAGAATGTATAATTGTTGATATGATGAAGCTTTCTTTAAGGCCATGTTTATTTATTGAAAGTTTCTGGAAGGAGTCGCAAGCATCAACACATCATCCCAATCAGATGTAAAGCTGCAACATCTGACAAGAAAGTCACATATAAAGTCATATATGTAGTCAAATTTAAAGTCATATATAAATACAAGAAAACAGTTTGGTGAGGGAACGACTCGGGTAATGTCAGTAAGAACATGAACTAACATGGTTTGTGAATGTTCCATAGAACAAAATATAAAAACGTAAGACATAGCATATTTTAATAAATATAAAAGTGTAATCCCTGGCAGATTTCTGTGGTATAAGAGAAATACAAACATGACTGAAGTCTTTTTTTATTCCTCTTACACCTCAGCGCTGACTGGTCAGAAGGTATTGATTAATTTTTCTGTAAATAAAAGCAGCTTTGACACTAAAACACACACACACACACACACACACACACACACACACACTGAAAGAATCTGCAGTTATCACAGACCCGACGTTTTACTCTCCATGTGACCTGTTTCACAAGTCCGCCATTTTCTCTCCATGTCTATCACCCGTTTTTAACACGTCCGCCATTTTCTCTTCCCTCTCACCCGCTTTGACACCCACCATCTTGTTCCCGCCATTTTCCACCCGCTGTACTACAAGCTGCCCTCATGTTCCTCAAGCCTTCAGCTCCTCACTTTGTTTCTTCATATAATTATCAAATGGAAAAGTACTACTTTTAATCCAGAGTTGATTGGTCATGCTTTATAATTAGAGAGACAGACATCAGCTGGACTTCTGAGTTACTCGCTTGTAGCTTAAATGCTAACCTTACAGAGTATTGTTTATAGTTTCAGCATGACGAAAACACTAAAGCATGAAATGTTTTGTATCAGTGTGTTTTGTTGAGTTGTTTTGAATATCAGAGTATTCGCTGAGTGTAGGTCAGTGTCATTATAATATAACGTTTATTAATAATGCTACTTTTGTTTTATTAGCTGCTCTTTAAACAAACTCTATTCAGGGGAAAGTATTGAGAAAGCACACTCGACTCGATTTGTACTGCAGATGTGCAAAACTGCAACGATAAATTCGGGTATTTATTACACTGTTTATAATACTACTAGTAATGTTATAATGTTATAACGGGTTGTTGGCAGCAAATCCGCACAAATCGGATCGAGTAGTGATAGTCACAAGAAGTCACTGGGTCATGTCATACTTATATATTTGCATATTCATGGCTCTGGTGTAATCATTTGCATATCAGAATGGTGGTGGGCGGGGTTACAGATCCTCCTTTATTACCTCAAGCTCACTGTATTCTCCGTAAACTTAAGCAGTTGTCCGTTCAGCCTGTTCTCCTGTATCGGAGTATTATTGAATCAGTTCTTATGTATGCTGCCATTTCTTTCTTTCATATGCTTACAGCTGTTAATAAGTACAAACTTTTAAAAAATACCTCATTTGGCTAGAAAGATTTCAGGTATTCTTACTCCTAAGTCATCAGAGTGTGTCCGTTCAGCCACGATTCGGAAAGCACACATAGACTCTTTTTGTGGTGACATCACGATGACGATAGCGCTAGCTGGAGGCAAAACAAAACTGCAGGAGGGCAATACAAACCAGTACAGCGTCGACTACACGAGGAACACAAACGTCATCTTGTCGTGTTGTTGTGTGACAGAATGGACAGAGTACAGGCTCCAATTTGAAATTTTATCGCATACCTGCTGCCACTGCCAGACAGCTGTGGTCAAACGCAATAAAACGAGCAGACTGGTCAAAAACAATCATCAAAATGCTGGCGTTTGCAGCACACACTTCATATCAGATAAATATAAAGAAACGGTTGTTTTTCATTGGTATGGTTTATGGTTTGGTTACATGTCTAAATATTTCTTACGCATGCCCCCCTCATCTTGGGGAAGAAGTTAAATGATTTCTCATGTAATGCTAACTTTTTAGCGTGTGAGTTAGCTAACTGGTAGCTAATGACCAGAGACTAAACAAAGTAAAGTGTTTGTGTCATCTCCCTCTCTACAGCTGCCAGAAGTGCTGGGTTTTTCTATCAGATAGGTGTAGATGTCGGGTCACTCAACCGGAGGTCATCCTGTCACATCGTCCATCCATCGAGTGAGCGTGTACGGGTCGGACAATCCGGTTCTGTCCGTTAAAGTTCATTTTTCCAAATAACATTCTCGGTCAGTGAGTGACCTGACATGGTCAGATAAATTTGGATTTGTTTAAAAACAAACTAACAAAACTTGATAACTATCGCTTGTTGACATCTTTCTGCCTCCACCTAAGCTCCACCCACAAAAAAAACAAAACAATGTTGACTAACAGAAAAAGGTTGTATAATCCAAAATGATCAGATCACCCGCTCCATCGGTGTCTGGCTGTAGGTATAGACTACCTGTGTGTAGGAGGACTGACTATAGTAAGAGCTTTGTTCCTACAGCTGTACCTGCTTTAAACACACAGGAAGTTAACCATCATCTTATGCTCTTGTGTGTGTTGTGTTTTTAAACGTAGTGGACGAGTTCATCTGTAATGTCTAGATGTCCTTGTGTTATATACACACCCTCTGTGAAAATGAATTTACTCTCTGAGGACAAATAAATTATCTATCTATCTATCTATCTATCTATCTATCTATCTATCTATCTATCTATCTATCTATCTATCTATCTATCTATCTATCTATCTATCTATCTATCTGTCTGTCTATCTATCTATCTATCTGTCTGTCTATCTGACGGTATAAAAATTCAGAACGTAGAACTTTAATCTCAGGTGTATTGTTACAGGTTCCTTGACACCTGGGAGATGTGTCATGGCGCTCACCTATAGATGATATTCAGTTGTTTTCTGAAAAGCGTCAGCATCATCCACAGCGTTTCTGTTCATTTTCCAGACTCTCTGTGTTGAAGAGTTAAACAGAGTTTGGACCAGTAAGAAACTAAAGAATTTACATAGTCTGGTTTTTATTGCCAGCAAAAGAATTCAGCCATGAATATCTGCCAGGACAGCTTATCACACCTGATTCCAGATTTGTGGTTTTGTGTGTGTGTGTGTGTTTGTGTGTGTGTGTGTGTGTGTGCATGCAGGAATCTTTCTTTCACACACACACACACACACACACACACAGAGAACACCTCTAACCTAACATTAAATCTTCTTGAACCTGTGGAGCTGATGTACAGGAACGTGTGTGTGTGTGTGTGTGTGTGTGTGTGTAGATTTAAACCTGTAATGACAGACTCGTGACTTGCGCAGCCTGCTCTTGCTGGATCTGTGTGGATTTCCTGTTATCTCCTGCTACACAGATGAATCAGCTTTTTTCCCCCTCCTTCCCTCGACACTGAAGCCTCTCAGTGTGTTAATCGTGGAAGGAAACAGCTGCTGAACGCAGCATCTGTAGGATTAAGAAACCCGGCTTGTGTTGACATTTGCTCCCGTACCCAATAAATGTGGGCTGTGTGTGTAAATGCCGAGCAGCTGCTTAGTAAAAAGGAGAGCTGTGTGTGCGTGTGTGTGATGACGCGTTGTGAAGAACTTTCTATTTTGATGTTTGTAACAAAACAACAAAATTGCTAACGGTCACTGCTAACGGGCCGAGTCCCGAAACCCGGAAACGAGTTCGCATTCCAGTACATCCGGTTCCCTCGTCCTGAAATTTTATTAATTCAATTCAATGTATATGTACAGAGCTTTTAACAATGGACATTGTCTCAAATGAGAAGCCTGAGTTCGTAGGTGGTGAGGAACAACTCCCTGAGATGATCTGAGGAAGACACCTTGAGAGGAACCAGGCTCAGAATGAGAAACTCATCCTCATCTAGGTGACACTGGACAGTAAATGATATAAATGTTAATAATGGCCTTTCTGCAACAGCAACCAAGAGCTCTTAATCAGTCAGTTAATGTGAAATCAGGTCTGTGCGTCACACAAGCTCGAGACGTTTTTCACGTTGAAGCTTTTACGGGTCTTGGAAAATGTGGCTGTGATGTGAACCAGCGGCTAAACGGGACAGCAGAGGAAGGGAAAGTTAAACACGTCATCACGTCACCTAAAAGTATTAAAAAACCCAGACAAAATATAGAAATGTTTGTAGTTTATATGATTTACATAATGGTCAACATGAGTGGGTCAGCATTCTCCAAAAAACCCCATATTTGTTGGTTTGTTAAATGGATTGTAGTTGTGTCAGAGGCCATGTCCACACTAATACTTTTTCGTTTAAAAACACATATTTTTCTATCCATTTCGGCCTTTTTTTAGTCAACGAAAACGTGTCTTTTTGAAAATGCTCTCCAAAATGGATAAATTTGAAAACGCCGTTTTTGCATCGCAGTGTGGACTGTGAAAATAGATCGCTTTCGAAGACGATGACGCATTTGTAGTCATGTGACCCGTTCAGCTAAGATGGTGGATGACGTTGTGGACAGCACTTGTTTTGGATGCTTGCATGTTTTGACAGCAATAATTTATTCAGGTTAGTGTAGACGTAGCCAGAGTGTCTTGACCCTGAGTCATGTGGACAGATTTCTCCCTCACGTTCTTCTGTCACGTTAATTCACTTTCGACACGTGTAATGAAAGCATCTTTGACTCCCATCTGAGCCGATAAAGGAATTTTAATGTAAAGATGTAGGAAAGTTTTACGTTTCCCAGAAGAATGATGTCCTCACTGATATGATAAGAGGCTTTCACCGTGAAAAGTTTAAGCCTTAATAACGTACGAGTCTGTGTAAAACTTCCCTATCTGTCTTTACGTCTGCAGTTTAACGGAAATGTTCACAATTAAATTTACGTAAATCCCTCTCTTATCGCAGGTTCTTTTTTGTTTGAAAGCTGTAGTAATGGAGCCTGATGTCTGCGAGTCTGCACAGAGGAGATTTTCAGAACAGCTTTTTTTTTTATAATCTTTTACAATTAGAGCTTGTAATACTCTTTTGCTTGTATGATCAGTTACTGCGTATCTTCTAGCAGGTAGAACAGGTAACTGCTGGTTTCTGAGCTCCGATGGATACGGACCAGGACGCGATCGCTTCAGATTTCTGATTCAGATCTCATTTTAAATTATAAAATAAACAATGGTGACGAATTCAGACGCCTCGACCCGCGTAGCTCCATAAAGCCTTTTCATATTGATATTGTGCTTTCATATAGTGATATCGGCAATAAATAACTAGATTGAGCATTGTCAAAAATGCAGTTTTAAAAATAAAAATAAAATGCTTGTTTATATTTTTTTGCTCACACAAAAAGGGTAAAGAAACACGAGTTAAATCAGAGGATCTTTTTGAATATTAAGGACTTACAGATTCTGTTGAACTGAGTGAGTGGTGTGTGTGTGTGTGTGTGTGTGCGTGTATGAGTGTAACACGAGACTCATGGTGTCATATGATTTCCATGCATTCTCACACACACACACACACACACACACACATGGTATTAACACTTTATGCCACAAGAGAGAACATTTCAGGCCCCACTGTAGATTTTCCCTTTGATGTCTGGGACATGAAAAGGCGTCTACATGCTAATGTGTACACACACACACACACGTGTCTACATGCTAATGTGTACACACACACACACACACACACACACACACGTGTCTACATGCTAATGTGTACACACACAAACATGTTGTACAGGTTCTTTCTGTCTCTTTGTCTGTCTCTCTGTTTCAATGAAAGAAGCTTCATTTATTTAAGGTAAATATATGCACCAATTGAATAATTTGCAGTTAGTATTTCTAGAGTGTTTGTGTGTGTGTGTGTGTGTGTGTGTGTGTGTGTCCAGGTCAGATTTGCGTGTCAGACCAGTTGTCGTTCTTCAGACAGCTGTCTGACTCTCGGCTGTCGCTACGCCGCTGTCAATGAGGTATTATGCTTCTGGACAAACAGGCGTGTGTGTACGTGTACATGTGTGTGTGTGTGTGTGTGTGCGTGTGTATGTGTGTACATGTACAAACACAGATCTTTGAGGTTGTTTAGTCATTCCTATGTCTGCTTCTTCTGTAGTTTTGAACGATGAGGTAATGAGAAGTTTATGTGAATTATTCTCAGAGTCTTGGACGGTCATGGCGTCTCGTTCCTCTTGTTCCTCGCTGCCTCTGGAGTTTAATGGAGGCACATTAGCAGCGAGCGGTGCTGCCCTTCCTCCTCTAAAACATAATTGATGCTTCATGGTGTCAGGGTCTAGGAGACTTGGTTTATTAGACGTTCTTTAAACTCCCTCATTCTAACACTGTAATATTAATGTCAGGTCTGAGCCTTGCTTAGAGAAGCTCTCATTAAATGACCAGTGACTGTGAGTGTGTGTGTATGTGTGTGTGTGTGTGTGTGTGGTGTGTCCAGACGTCTATAATCTGAATCAGACGTATGGTTTAGTCGTTCCCTGTTAATCAGCGATATCCTAATGTGCACACACACACACACACACAGCCCCTGTAGTTAATGCTCTTATCAGATCTGTGATGTAATCGTTTAATTGATGCCACGATGGAGTGTTTGTGGTGCGAGGGCTTGCACTCAGAGAGCAGGGAGACTCAGTCCGTGTCGGAGATCAGCTCCCTGTCTGTAGCTTCGTCACGTCTTCACATCAAAAACACAGACAGAGGTGACGTATGGAAGCTCACACTGCAGCCACGGTCTGTGGAGGGATTCCTCAGAAGAGTCCTGTTTATTCTCCATATTTTAATCTTTATATAATAATAACAACGTTTTATCGGCCACTTTAACCAGGATCATGCTTGGTTTTCCTTCGAAATCTGGTTTAACGAGGTGAAACTGGACAGGATCAGAGGATGAGGGAGAAGTATAGCTTCTCAGATATCAGGGAAACTTTTACAGGATTTAATTCTGTATTAATTAATTTGGTCTTCCTCCATACACACTGCTCTGTGAGTAAATTGTGTTGGGAAATCAGTGTTCCTCAGCTGGAGTCTGTCGTCCCAGGACCTTCTGTGCTTTGCTTCTACGTGTGAAACACAGTGTCATTGTGGATGTTGTGTGTTTGTAGTTAAACACACGTTTAAATCCCACAGTGTTTCCCAGATGAAGGTGAGACGCACCGGAGACTCGCCTGCATCTTGCCTTTTGGGAATTTTCCGGCACAGCTGTTCCTGAGATCCGAGGATCGTCTTTCCAGAAAATAAGCAAACACGTTTTAAACAAATAAATATCTCATAACTGGTGTGTCCACTGTGTTGAGTTTGAGCTCTGCGTGGAATTAAAAGTATAAAGCATGTTGTTGGAGCTAGAATTTTTTTTCGCGATAACTCGCTAACTAAGATTAACTAGCAGTTTAAGGTTCAAGTTATCCGTGGTTCTCGCTGTTGCTCTCGCTCTGATAGAACAGCTAAGCGCTTTTCCCCCCCGTCGCGTCTCGGAGTGTTTCCACAGCTGTCGTGTACAGTTGCTTGCGGTGTTTTGTTTTCTCCCGGCTCACGCTTTCAGCGCCTCAGTGACTAACCACGGTCATGGACACAGCCGCCTCTCGGCCTCCAGAGACAAATACCAAAGTGTGTGTGTGTGTGTGAGAGAGAGAGAGATCGACCAGTACAGTTCAGTACAGGAATCCTTGCATTTGCATTCCTGTGTTTCTGTGAACATGTTCAGTGACACAGAATCGTGTAGCTGTAGATTTTGTCTCGGGATAAAAATACGGCAGGAGACTCGGACTTATCCAACGTAACTTATCGCTCAGAGGGGATCACGGTTGGGCTCGGCCCCTTAGTTCCAGTGAAAGGAACTCTTAATGCTTTAGCTTCATACCAAGACATTTTGGACAATTTCATGCTTTGTGGGAACAGTTTGGGGATGACCACTTCCTGTTCCAACATGACTGCACACCAGTGACCAAAGCAAGGTCCATAAAGATATGGATGAGTGAGTTTGGTGTGGAGGAACTTGACTGACCTGCACAGAGTCCTGACCTCAACCCCATAGAACACCTTTGGGATGAATTAGAGCAGAGACTGCAAGCCAGGCCAAAAGTTTTGGGATGCCTGCCTTTACATGCACATGAATGTAATATGGAGTTGTCCCGCCCTTTGCAGCAGAGTGGAGACTGTGAATATATCCCGAAACGTTCCTCTGATCATGTTTCCTTTGATGGTACGAGATGCAGCGCTGTATCCCGATGCTTCCACCACCATGCTTCACTGAATTAGATCTCTTGTGTTCCAGATGAGTTAGAATTTGTCTAAATGCTTTAAATCTGCACTTTTTCTCAGCACTTAGTGTAGAAACCTCCACCTGGAGTTTATCAGACCAGTTGTCCTGACATGGATGTTTAAGATCTTTGGCTTTGGAGCGAGTAAAGATGTGCACAGGAGTCGATTTTGTGCTAAAGTGCTGCCCTGTAAACAGAGCTTCTTATGTCAGGTTTCACCTCCTACACCTTTTTTTCTGCTCTTCAGAAAGATTCTCAGTAGGTGTGATGGTGTGTTCTTGTGCACGCTCTCCTGTTGGCTTCCTCCTATCGCCCGTGTTCTGCTTCGTGCCTCAGGTTTCGTTTCTCCTGCCAGATCACACACCTTGAGTTCGCGCCCGCATAATACACACGGATTACACCACAAGCACCCCCCACCTACCACCCCCACCTCCGAGACTCACAGAGGTCATGTCTGGACACGTGCACCAACCCATTAAAACACACGCAGCTCTTATGGTGTGACTTTTAAAGGCTCAGTGCTGCAAATCTGGCAGGATCACGAGCTCACCGTATCCGTGTGTGGAACTTCAAAGAGAAGAGCAACGTGGACGAGTTTTATTATATATTTATAAGAGTTTTATAAAGGGTTTATGATGTGTGTGTGTATGTGGGTGGCAGGTTTGTGTGTGTGTGTGTGTGTGTGTGTGAGAGAGAGAGAGAGGGAGTGAGAGAGGAAGAAAAGAAAACCTTAGTCATTAATCAGTGTCTCAGACAGACTGTCATAAACAAAAATTATTCGGCTGAAGACTGTATTTACACAAGGTCCAGTTGTGTGTGTGTGTGTGTGTGTGTATGTTCGTTCCCCACCCGATGAAAAACTTTCAAGAGGCCCTCGGACTGTGTTTTCTCCTGCGATGATGAGCAAGGACAGCTGAGTGTTTCATCTCTCCCTCGTTACTCGACCGGGATCCCCAGTGATGGTGGCTCCCCCTGGTGGACGACACTAAAAAACAGGCTGCCGTAGATTCACTGACCACAAACGTCTACCTTGACAAAGTTTAATGTCCTCATACTTTATGTTTATATATAAAATATAATATCAGATACAGTGCAGTGGAAACACTTCATGTACATTTGGTTTGCAGATTTAAAGAAGTATAGCTATAGTGTATAAAATAATCAGAAATCTTTTGCAGCCAAAATATGTTTAAAATGTTCTACTGTTTATCAAACGTTAGAAATTTAACACCTCAGATTAAAGTTAAATAAGGAACGTAAGGCACCGTGTCATGCCGTTATAGCAGATTAATCCCTGTGTCCCAGTGTCATGAAGCAGATTGTTTTCCTGTAACAGCGTGGCCTTAAGAGTTTCGTTTCTCTTAAAGTACAGCATTTTTTGTCAAATTTATTCAAAAATGACAAACAAAGATTGTTCTGACTCACATTATAGCAGCTGTATGTCTTTGCTGCACATAGATGGGTTAAATACACTATATTGCCAAAAGTTTTGGGACACCCCTCCAAATGATTGAATTCAGGTGTTGTTTTTCAGGGGTTGGACTCGGCCCCTTAGTTCCAGTGAAAGGAACTCTTAAAGGAGCTTCATACCAAGACATTTTGGACAATTTCATGCACTTTGAGGGAACAGTTTGGGGATGACCCCTTCCTGTTCCAACATGACTGCACACCAGTGACCAAACCAAGCTCAATAAAGAGTAAGTTTGGTGTGGAGGAACTTGACTGGCCTGCACAGAGTCCTGACCTCAACCCCATAGAACATCTTTGGGATGAATTAGAGAGGAGACTGTGAGCCAGACCTTCTCGTCCAACATCAGTGCCTGACCTCACAAATGTGCTTCTTCAAGAGGAACAGTCAAAAATTCCCATAAACACACTCCTAAACCTTGTGGAAAGCCTTCCCAGAAGAGTTGAAGCTGTTATAGCTGCAAAGGGCGGGACAACTCCATATTAAACCCTACAGCTCCTGCAGCAAAAATATGTTTCAAATGTCCTACTGTTTATCAGACATTATAAATGTCATGGCAGCTATAAGCAGCAGTTATAACAGCTATGAACATAGATGGGTAAATACTTGTGGGGCCCAAACACCAATCACAGATCAGCTTGATAGAAGTTCAAGTTGCTTAGAACCCTAAAGAAACCGTAGAGGATGGTACCGTCTGTGTGCTTCGTACTGAATTCTAACACCGATTGATTGACCGATCGGAGGACATGCTCTTGAAGTGACCCTATAAATCCACTCAGAGATCAGAACACCCCTTCATTAAGTGCGTCAAGTTCATATTTGCTGATTCTGACAGGCTTACATTATCCTGTAGCTTTAGGACAGAACCACGGTGGCGGGGGTTTTGACAGCGGACATGTCTGTGCTGATCGTCTGAGTTCAGGCTGAACGCTGCAGTAGATATTTGTGTTTAAAAGTGTTAAAAAGTTTTCCTTCATATTTAAACCCCAGGCGCTTTAGGTGACACTGATTTATTGAGGCAGGGTGGAGCACCGTGTGGGTTTACAGAAGTCTAAGCCAGAAAGAGAGAGAGTGAGAGACTCGCCGGCGTCCTCAGAGATTTATTAAGGGGGGGGGTCTCCTTCCTAATGGTTATGAAGGTTCAGCAGGGCAGTAAATCAGAGACTCGGGCCAGTGCAGCGTCCACGCTTTGCTTTGCTCTGTAACCATAACAGAGTGCAGTGGAGCGTCGGCACATGCTGCGCTCGCTTCTGTGACACGTCAGGAAGAACACACACACACACACACACCATCGTCATGTGTACACACATCTCTCTCTCTCTCTCTCTCTCTCTCTCTCTCTCTCTCACACACACACACACACCATCGTCATGTGTACACACATCTCTCTCTCTCTCTCACACACACACACACACACACACACGCACACACACACCACTTAACAAACACACTACGCACCATCGTCATGTGTACACACACACACACACACACCACTTAATGAACATACTATGCACACACCATGACACACACACACACACACACACAAAAATCTCTCTCATGCACACACCGCTGAACACACACACCTTAATGTAGGAATGAATTGGACACCACACAAATTCTTCTTGGTGTAACAAGAAGTCCTGTCTGTCTGTCTGTCTGTCTCTTGGTCTGTATGTCTCTTCATCTTTCTGTCTCTGTCTGTCTGTGTCTCTTTGTCTGTTTCTCAGTCTGTCTGTCTCTCTCTATCTATCTTTGTCTTTCAGTCTCTCTCTCTCTCTCTCTCTCTCTCTCTCTCTGTCCGTCTGTATGTCTGCCTGTCTGTCTGTCTCTCTGTCTCCTCGTATGTCCGCCTGTCTGTCTGCCTCTTTGTCCCTCTGTATGTCTCTCTCTCTGTCAGTCTCTCTATCTATCTATCTATCTATCTATCTATCTATCTATCTATCTATCTATCTATCTATCTATCTATCTATCTATCTATCTATCTATCTATTTAAATTTTATTTATATTGTTGAACAAAGTTAACTCAGGAGGTTCGTACTGATGATGTGTTCAGCTGATTGTTCCTGTGTTGATCGTTCCTCTGATTCTGATTTTGAAAGAAAAAAAAAAAAAAAATAAAATAAAATCAAATAAGAATACACTCGTTTTTAATAATTCTCTCTTTGTTTTATAAGCACAAGCCGCTTTATAATAATGAGTTTCTCTTTCTCAGTCGTCTTGAGGGCTTAAAGCGTGTTTGCTTCTAAGTTATTAACTCTGAAAGAGAGAGAATAAAAAAAGGTAGTTAATTATCATAACGAGAACGAAGTGATTTTATTTCATGAAGGTTTTAGTCTCAGGGTGATGAGAAAAGTTCAAACTTAAAAGTTCAGAATCAAAACTTTTCCTCGTTCTCGCAGTGCAGATTTCTGATTGTGGTTTGAGTTTATTATAATAGTTTTTTGTTTATGTTATTAGTGGTGTATTTCCTGTGAATTAAAAGCTGTTGACTTCTCTCTTTTTTTTCCTATAAAAAGGACACACTGTTTTAAATCACCAGCAGGTGGCGCTGATGCTCTGAGATGAGGATTCAGAACCGCGTTCAACACCGAAACACTGTTTACACCACCACAGAGACCTGCGTCTGTTTATTTATTTATTTATTTATTTTTACTGCTTCACGTTCCTCAACACTCGAGGTTTCTAACAGAGATGTGACCAGTGTTAAATTTCCCCAAACTCATAAGAAACTCAAGATAAAAAGAAGAGATCATGTTGCTCGCATCGATCCTGAAATATTTATTTGTAATCTGTGACAAAATCTTTTATTGGCTCCGAAGCTGCAGTGGTCAGTATCTATCAAAAGTATCTATCAAAAGGAAGGAACAGTGGTGAGCTGGCGACAAGGACATGGGCGGTCAAGGCTCATTGATGGACGTGGGGAGCGAAGGCCAGACCATGTGATCTGATCCAACAGACGAGCTACTGTTGTCAAACTGCTGAAGGAGTTAATGCTGGTTCTGATAGAAAGGGGTCAGAATACACCGTGCAGGACAGTTTGTTGTGTATGGGGCCGCACAGACGCAGACCAGTCAGGGTGCCCATGCTGACCCCTGTGCACCAACAAATGCTCTTCCAAATTCCCCAGATCTCAGTCCAATCCAACATCTGTGGGATGTGCTGGACAAACGTGTCTGATCCATGGAGTCCCCACCTCACAAGTTACAGGACTTAAAGGATCTGCTGCTAACATCTTGTTACGAGATCCCACAGCACACCTTCAGGGATCCAATGGAGTCCATGCCTCGATGGGTCAGGGCTGTTTTGGCAGCAAAAGGTGGACCAACACAATATTATGCAGGTGGTCATAATGTTGTGGCTGATCTGTGTATATTAAATTATAATTAGTAAATTTTTTATCGTGGTGTAGCTGGCTCTCCATTCATGTGGCTAATTTGTAAACAGGAGACACGGAAAGGGAACAAATGGATCTGCCAAGAACTTCTTCTGACGTTGTGTTGCTCTACATAAAACCAGAACGGGTTCCGAGATCGTTTGTTCTTTCCTTTAATTTATACTGTGTGATGGTTGTTAAATTACCCTTGAAGAACCCTTAAGGAACCCCTGGGAGAACCCTAACATAAGTCAGCTGCTAAGTGGTGATGGTGAGGGCTAACACGTGAGATACGAGTGAAACCCGACGCATGCGACTGTTCCGCCCTCTTCCACATACTCCAGCTCACTGATGCCTACCACTGGCTGGTGTGGCTGTGGTGGCTGATGTGGCTGTGGTGGCTGGTGTGGCTGTGGTGGCTGTGGTGGCTGTGGTGGCTGTGGTGGCTGGTGTGGCTGTGGTGGCTGGTGTGGCTGTGGTGGCTGTGGTGGCTGTGGTGGCTGGTGTGGCTGTGGTGGCTGTGGTGGCTGATGTGGCTGTGGTGGCTGGTGTGGCTGGTCTGGCTGGTGTGGCTGTGGTGGCTGATGTGGCTGTGGTGGCTGTGGTGGCTGTGGTGGCTGTGGTGGCTGATGTGGCTGTGGTGGCTGGTGTGGCTGTGGTGGCTGTGGTGGCTGGTGTGGATGGTGTGGCTGGTCTGGCTGATGTGGCTGTGGTGGCTGATGTGGCTGATGTGGCTGTGGTGGCTGGTGTGGCTGTGGTGGCTGATGTGGCTGTGGTGGCTGGTGTGGCTGTGGTGGCTGGTGTGGCTGGTGTGGCTGGTGTGGCTGTGGTGGCTGATGTGGCTGGTGTGGCTGTGGTGGCTGTGGTGGCTGGTGTGGCTGTGGTGGCTGGTGTGGCTGTGGTGGCTGGTGTGGCTGGTGTGGCTGTGGTGGCTGATGTGGCTGTGGTGGCTGTGGTGGCTGGTGTGGCTGTGGTGGCTGATGTGGCTGATGTGGCTGTGGTGGCTGATGTGGCTGATGTGGCTGTGGTGGCTGTGGTGGCTGGTGTGGCTGTGGTGGCTGATGTGGCTGTGGTGGCTGGTGTGGCTGATGTGGCTGTGGTGGCTGTGGTGGCTGGTGTGGCTGGTGTGGCTGTGGTGGCTGATGTGGCTGGTGTGGCTGATGTGGCTGTGGTGGCTGTGGTGGCTGGTGTGGCTGTGGTGGCTGATGTGGCTGAGGTGGCTGGTGTGGCTGATGTGGCTGGTGTGGCTGATGTGGCTGATGTGGCTGTGGTGGCTGGTGTGGCTGGTGTGGCTGGTGTGGCTGTGGTGGCTGATGTGGCTGGTGTGGTTGTGGTGGCTGGTGTGGCTGTGGTGGCTATGGTGGCTGGTGTGGATGGTGTGGCTGTGGTGGTTGGTGTGGCTGTGGTGGCTGGTGTGGCTGTGGTGGCTGTGGTGGCTGTGGTGGCTGGTGTGGATGGTGTGGCTGTGGTGGCTGTGGTGGCTGTGGTGGCTGGTGTGGCTGTGGTGGCTGGTGTGGCTGTGGTGGCTGGTGTGGCTGGTGTGGCTGTGGTGGCTGATGTGGCTGTGGTGGCTGTGGTGGATGGTGTGGCTGTGGTGGCTGGTGTGGATGGTGTGGCTGTGGTGGTTGGTGTGGCTGTGGTGGCTGGTGTGGCTGTGGTGGCTGTGGTGGCTGGTGTGGCTGTGGTGGCTGTGGTGGCTGTGGTGGCTGGTGTGGCTGTGGTGGCTGGTGTGGCTGTGGTGGCTGTGGTGGCTGGTGTGGATGGTGTGGCTGTGGTGGTTGTGGTGGCTGTGGTGGCTGGTGTGGCTGTGGTGGCTGTGGTGGCTATGGTGGCTGGTGTGGATGGTGTGGACGGTGTGGCTGTGATTGACGTGGTCAGGGACGGTCATGTGTGTGGCGTGGATGTTTTTTTTTTCTTCTACTTTTAATTGTTTTCCAGTTCCAGTTATCAACAGTTGTGATAATTGTGATTAATCCAAACGAAATAAACATAAACATTAAAATATCCTGTATATATAAACAAACAGTTTATAGATAAACATTTTTGCCCAGGAGACTCTGAGCTCACGTGGAGCTCACGTTGTCCACCTTAACGGGAAACTGAAACCTGTCTATAGACAACAAACAATCAGGTGGACAAAGTAAGTTAAAAAAAAAAAATTAAATTAAATTAAAATTTAAAGGAGGAAGTAAAAATCGCAAAGTGGTCGAGGTTAGTTCTCTTTCCCAGGCTGGTGTGTCTTCTGTGTGATTTATGATTACAACATCTGGCCTCCAGAAAGCTCATACAGGATGAAAGAAAAAAGGAGATGAAGATTTAGAAAGAGAGAGAAAGAGAAAGAAAAAAAGGGGGGGAGAGAACAACAAGAGAGCTGGATAGACTGGAACATTTCACTGGCTTGTATTAACCTTTTTCCACATCATCTATTGTCGCCATGATGGAGAGACGACGAGATGGGAGGAGAAACCCATTAGAGTGTCAAGCCGAATCTCTCACTCTCTCTCTCTCTCTCTCTCTCTCTCTCTCAATCTCTCTCTCACACACACACACACACACACACACTCCTCCCTGCTCTCACTTTCTCTCTTACACTTTCATGTCCTCTCTCTCTCTCTCTCTCTCTCTCTCTCTCTCTCTCTCTCTCTCTCTCTCTCTGTTCTTTAATGTTATTGTCAGAGCTGAAGGTCTCCTCCTCCCTCGGTCTCCGTGTGTAAATGTGGACATGATGAAATGGGATGGTGGAATGTAAAAGTGCTTGCTGCACTCTGAAAGTCTACCCTGATATTTTTTTGACTCCTCAGACGATCAGACAGACAGGAGAGTGATCATCTCCTCCTCCATTATCAGTGTGAGGCGTGTCATGAGTGTTAAAGCAGATAAAGGAAGTAAAGAGAAGAGGGAGCAGTGAGAGATAGACATGTGTATCATATTCTCCCTTTTTAAATCATGTTCTCACACACACACACACACAAACACACACACACACACACACACTATACTCCCTGGTACACAGTGTTCTCAGGGCAGTAAAAATAAATGAAGCTGATGAGGAAACCACCCTTCGCTCTGACATCACTACAGCTCATCAAAACACCAATAAAACACACACAAACACACACACACAAACACTGATCATACACACCTCCTAACCTCTCTACACACCTCACACACACACCCCAATCATACACACACCACAAACACTTTACACACTCCATACACACACTTTAAACACTCTATACACACACACACACACACACACACACACACTTGCACCGATCATACACACACCCTAACCACTCTACACACTCCATACACACACCCCAATCATACACACACCCTAACCACTCTACACACTCCATACACACACCTTAAACACTCTACACACACACACACACACACACACAATCAATCATACACACATCCGAACCACTCTACACACTCCATACACACACCCCAATCATACACACACACACACAATCAATCATGCACACACCCTAACCACTCTGTACACACTCCACACACACACACACACGCCTTAAACACTCTACACACACACACACACACACACCTTAAACACTCTTTACACACTTCATACATACACCCCAATCATACACACACCCAAAGCACTCTGTACACACACACACTATACTCCCTGGTACACAGTATTCTCAGGGCAGTAAAAATAAATGAAGCTGATGAGGAAACCACTCTTCGCTCTGACATCACTACAGCTCATCAAAACACCAATAAAACACACACAAACACACACACACACACAAACACACACACACAATCAATCATACACACATCCGAACCACTCTACACACTCCATACACACACCTTAAACACTCTACACACACACACACACACACACACAATCAATCATACACACATCCGAACCACTCTACACACTCCATACACACACCTTAAACACTCTACACACAGACACACACACAATCAATCATACACACATCCGAACCACTCTACACACTCCATACACACACCCCAATCATACACACACCCAAAGCACTCTGTACACACTCCACACACACATACACACACACACACACAGACCATAAACAGTCCATATACTCTCCATATACACACACTATACACTCTGTACACATTCCATACACACACACTCTGTACATACACCTTAAACATGCTGTATACCTTCCATACACACACACACACACACACATACACACACACACACACACACTTCTCTTTCTATCACTCTCAGAGATCAGGCTGAGTTTTAAGAGTGGATGTCTCTTGGTCACGTGACCTCCGCAGTCCAGGTAAACAACATGTATGTTGCCATGGCAGCAAGGTCCTTGTTTCCTGGTAAACAACGTCCATGTTGCCAGGGGAGAGAGAGGTCCTTGTATCTGGGGGCATGCGGTGTAGAAAAGGCAAAAGGCTCTCTGCAGAGAGCGAGTGAGCATGGAGATGTGTTCAGGAGGACGGTTTGGAAAGAAAATATTTAAAGGATTTATTCAAGGAAAGTGAAAATTAAAAACAGCTTGCCAAAAACACACAGCACAGCGTGTTTAACCCAAACCCCCACCCCCCACCATAAATTCAGGAATGTTCCACTGGAGCGCCATAGCAGATTCCCAGCATGACAGATAATACAGGAAAGTCCTCATGCTGAGAGCTTTAAATCCTTTATGTACAAACCTCCATGTATTTATCACTGAATATAAAACTGTATTAAAAAAACAAAGCTTTTTCACTTGCTAACAACATTATTTTTTCAGTCATAAATTCAACAAATTCACAATCTCTCTCTTTTTCTGAGTTTTCTTACGTTATTTTATTTTATTTTTTTCATTTAGTGATAACACAAAATTCGCCCAAGTGAGTGAACACTTGAGCCACTCGAGTGTCGCCGTAAATAAGCGGCAATTTTTGCTAACGGATCGAAAGTGGGTTTTTTTTACGGAGGAGCGAGAGAAGAGAACTTTCTGGAAAATCATCCAGTAATCTGACAAAAACATAACTACCGGAATATTCCCTATAAGACTTGAGTCATGAGACGCCGCTGTAGTGTGTGTGTGTGTGTCTGTGTGTGTGTTAGAGAGAGTATCTCTAGCTAATCCATCATTCATGCTCCATTTTTTTTTTTACTCTATACTAATAATGGGCCACATAGTAAAGTTTGTGTAAATGTTTGCACAAGACAAACCCGAAATTTAATAAAAAAAAATTAAAAGACCATTGTGTTTTAGCTGCACAGCTGTTCTGCATTTGCTGACACCCACAAAACTCCATACAAGACCAAGCTCACAGCCAGGACTTACTTTAGAGGCAGAAGTGAAAGTTATTTCGACTCGAGCGTATGCCGATAAAAAAACATTATATAACAGCTGAAATGTCAGAGTCTGCAGGTACATCACAGGAAAAACTGCGGTGTTTAATTTGATGTTTTCTTGCGGTATCTCATCACCGTTTGTGAGACTCGAAGCCGATCTGTCGAGGTTTAGTCTTACACTCAGGAGCACACAAACTTTTTTCTGTAACTGTTGGATTTTCATGAACACTATTCTCGAAATCTTCACAGGTGCATCGGTCCGTATCCTTGGGGGGTTGGGGGTCAGAGCACAGTGTCAGCCATGATGCAGAGCCCCTGGAGCAGGATGGGTTGGGGGGCCTTGCTCAAGGGCCCAACAGTGGCAGCTTGGCAGTGCTGGGGCTTGAACCCCAATCTTCCGGTCAACGACCCAGAACCTTAACCACTTGAGTATATCCCAGGTCAGAGCACAGGGTCAACCCATGGTACAGCACCCCTGGAGCAGGTGGAGTTAAGGGCCTTGCTCAGGGCTCCAGTGTTGATAGCTTGGCAGCTGGGAGGCTTGAACCCCGATCTTCCAGTCAACGACCCAGGATTATTTATTAGGGAGGATTTCATGTTTTCAGAATCCAGGAGCTAAGAAGCCAGTAGGACGGCCATTTCTAAAGTCCAGGATAAAAAAATATCCCAACCCTGTAACACATAATCAGCCTCTAGTTTACACTGATCAGGTATCTGAGCAGTGAGAGGTGAAGTGAATAAGACTGATGATCTCCTCATCATGGCACCTGTTAGTGGGTGGGATATATCATGCAGCAAGTCAACATTTTGTCCTCAAAGTTGATGTGTTAGAAGCAGGAAAAATGGACAAGCGTAAGGATTTGAGCTTTGAGTTTGATGAAGGGCCAAACTGTGATGGCAGGTGGATCTGGATCAGAGCATCTCCAAAACTGCAGCTCTTGTGGGGTGTTCCCGGTCTGCAGTGGTCAGTATCTATCAAAAGTGGTCCAAGGAAGGAACAGTGGTGAACCGGCGACAGGGTCATGGACGGTCAAGGCTCACTGATGCACGTGGGGAGAGAAGGCTGGTCCGTGTGATCCGATCCAACAGACGAGTTACTGTTGCTCAAACTGCTGAAGAAATTAATGCTGGTTCTGATAGAAAGGGGTCAGAATACACAGTGCAGGACGGGTCAGGGCTGTTTTGGCAGCAGAAAGGGGACCAACACAATATTAGGCATAATGTTATGCCTGGTCAGTGTATTCTCTCCCCACATATCTGCTGTCTGTCTGCAATACTTCAGCCCTTCCCTGACTGCTTCCAGGAGTTGTTTGTTTATGTGAAATTTCTCCTATGTGTCTGCGCACTCCGCTATGAATCTGGCACAAGTTTGCAGCTCTGCCCTCGAGTCTGTCCACATCCCGATCATTTCTCTCATTTCTCCATGCTGAGGTCAGTGAAAATACCTGTTCTGGATGCGCATTGCTATGCGGGATAAAGAAAGTGTAGGTGATGACATTCCTCATCTGCTTCGGAAAATGGGTTTAGATAACTTCTCCTCACTGTGGCAACCATCCACTTCTGAAGAGCTGAGATGAGTACATGCTGTTTTTCTGCTAGAATCCATCCATCCATCCATCCATCCATCCATCCATTTCATCCGTGTCTTAGAGACAGCAGGCCTGGACTGCATCACCGGATACTTCATAAGACACAGCGAGTTTTGACGTTTTGCTGTGAAAGCTGTTCTCATACCTTTCACTCAGGTATTTCTGGGCTTTTTTATAGAAAGCAATAAAATCAGCCTCCTACTGTTTATGACGCAGATATTCAACCACAAATTGTTAGACCTGTTAAACACATGGCCTTTTATTCATTAATTCATTGCCTTATTTACTATAAAACAGGAATTGAGTTTAAAAGGAGGACAAACGAGAATCCTCCCACCCTGGACCACATTGTGTACTTTCGTTTGGTTTTGTTTAGGATTTATTTACTAAACTCAAACTCAAACCCTGTGCTCTGCTTTCCTGTGAAGAGTTGATCAGATTGAGAGCCAACGCTGGGCAGCAGGGTTTTTTAAAAAAAATTTTTATCACCACATCTGTCTCTTTCTGTATCCACAGCTGGATGGAGTGAGAGGGTGAGAGTGATGGCAGCGACTCTGAGCTCAGTGATGCCAGCAGTAACATTCATCATACGATGACGCTCGAAAAGTGAGGTAACTCTGTAAACTTAATCTGTGTGTGTGTGTGTGTGAGAGAGAGAGAGAGAGAGAGAGAGAGAGAGGGAGAAAAAGAGAGAGAGAGTTTGCCCTACCTCATTTGCATGATGCCATCGCTTAGGCCTGGGTGACAATATAATACCGTTATTGCGACAAATATCGTAATACTTAATATCATAATAATTATCATTATCATCGAGCCTGATCGTGATACAATGATTAAAAATAGCAAAATATCTTTAAAGTAGATTTTTTACTTTTTTTATTCTCTTTCTGTGTTTAATATCCACCAACCAGGCATAACATTATGACCACCTGCTAATATTGTGTTGGCCCCCTTTTTTGCTGCTAAAACAGCCCTGACCTGTCCTGCACTGTGTACTCTGACCTCTTTCTATCAGAAATTCTATCAGCATTAACTTCTTCAGCAATTTGAGCAACAGTAGCTCGTCTGTTGGATCGGATCACACGGACCAGCCTTCGCTTCCCACGTGCATCAATGAGCCTTGACCGCCCATGACCCTGTCACTGGTTCACAACTGTTCCTTCCTTGGACCACCTTTAAAGATACTGACCAGTGCAGACTGGGAACACCTCACAAGGGCTGCAGTTTTGGAGATGCTCTGATCCAGTCATCTATCCTCCATCACAGTTTGGCCCTTCATCAAACTCAAAGCTCAAATCCTTACGCTTGTCCATTTTTCCTGCTTCTAACACATCAACTTTGAGGACAAAATGTTGACTTGTTGCCTAATATATCCCACCCACTAACAGGTGCCATGATGAGGAGATCATCAGTCTTATTCACTTCACTGGTCACTGCTCAGGATGTTATGGCTGATCGGTGTATATATATTAATAAAAAGGACTAATTAGGTTAAATTAAATTAATTTAATCTAAATATGATCATATAACCCTCATAAATAAAAAGGTGCTTTCTAAAATCACCTTCAGCCCTGACTTATTATTATCATCATTAATGATATTATTATTATTATTATTATTATTATTATTATTATTATTATTATTATTATTATATAAATATTAATAATCTGCAGTTTGTCTGCCTGATTTGTGTAAAAGATTCATCAAATCCACTGGTTCTCGTCGTGTCTCTCTGAGTATCTACTCTTTTTTTCAGCATTATTTAGAGTTCTCTTTTTCTTTCTTTTTTAAAACAGCTCTGTGGTTAAAATCGGATTCTGCCTCACTTACTCCATTACTGTGCATAAAGGATCTGGCCGAGTGAATTAAAGTACTTAAACGGCGTGCGGACGGATGGAGCTTTGTGCTTACGTCACGGCAGATTCGACGCCGTTCGAGCATTTAATGTGTTGCTAGACAACCGACGGTGGAAAGAGAAAACCTAGCGAAAAATTCCTCCGTGTTTACTCGCCTGCGATATTTCAAGCGTGAGTTTTCGGTTGTGTGACGTCATGACAACAGTTTACCTCATGCTAGCAAGCCTGCTAGCAAACGTAACAGTTTGCTAGCTATGTTAGGAAAGATTGGTAATGCTTCATAAAGTCTGTGATCAGATGCTGAGATTAAAGCTAAGCTTCGCCCTCGTTGAACCCGACCCCGCTGGCCGCTTCGTGTCAGCGGTCCATGTTTGGGGTTAGATTTTTCAGCATTTGAGTCAGACGTGTTTACACAATTATGAGTTAAAGGTACGCACTCGTCTTCTCTTCATTTCATTCAGAAGAGACTCGGGTCACGACCATTCGCTTCAGCCTTGAATAATACTTCAATCTTCAATGCACAAGCAAAATATTTTCCAGCCTGAATGAAAGGGCAGGACTGCTTGTGGGGTTATTACTGTCTGTAATGGACGTTACTTATGTTACATCATCGATCATTACTGAACCAGAGTGGAAGAGAAATTAAATCGCTAATGCTGCAGTAATTATCCAGAACATTCAGTCCAGAAGAGCAGATTCTTCTTCTTCTTTTTTTAAATCTGTCTTTTCTTGATCATTTCGTTCTGAAAGAGGTATTTCTTCTGTTTACTCAGGAAAAAAAACACGAATCCCAGATAATCAAATTCTAGCAGGTAACGGCATGGAAACTAGCAACAGATATAAAGTACACAGAGATATATTCTGCTTATTCTATTCTTATTCTATTCGATTGCTGTTTATTTTTATTCTATTTTTGTATATGTTGTAGAGTGATATAGTCATATTTTGTATTATATTCTTAATTCTATTTATACTTGACATTCTTTTTATTTGAGATTCTTCTTTTCTTCCAGTGTATTTCTTATATTTTATATCCTAGATTTACATTTTTATTTAAATTGTACTTCTTATATTTTATATAATATAATAATATATAACATAATATTTTTTATTTAAATTATTTCTCATATTTTATATTCTAGGTTTACATTTTTATTTAAAATGTATTTTCTAGGTTTTTTTATTCTTAGTTTTATATATATATTTTTGATAATTTTATAATTTTTTAATAATTTTATATAATATAAGAGGGAGATAATATTTATATAATATAAGAGGGAGGGGCAAGAGAGGCAGACAGAAAGAAAAGAGAGGGGGTGAGAGGGAGTAAGAGGGAGTGAGAGAGAGAGAGAGAGAGAGAGAGAGAGAGAGAGGGAGGGAGGGAGAGAGAGGTAGGGAGAGAGAGAGAGGGAGGGAGGAAGGGAGAGGGAGGGAGGGAGAGAAAGGAAGAAAGGGAGAGGGTGGGAGAGGGGGGGGGGAAGAAGGGGGGAGGAAGAGAGAGGGGGAGAGAGAGGAAGTAAGAGGGAGGGAGAGAAAGGAAGAAAGGGAGAGGGTGGAAGAAAGAGGGTGAGAGAGAGAAAGAGAGGGAGGGAGGAAGGAAGAAAGGGAGAGGGTGGGAGAAAGAGGGTGAGAGAGAGAAAGAGAGGGAGGGAGGAAGGAAGAAAGGGAGAGGGTGGGAGAAAGAGGGTGAGAGAGAGAAAGAGAGGGAGGGAGGAAGGAAGAAAGGGAGAAGGTGGGAGAAAGAGGGTGAGAGAGAAAAAAAGAGAGGAAGGAAGGAAGGAAGGAAGAGAGGAGAGAGAGAGGAAGTAAGAGGGAGGGAGAGAGAGAAAGAGAGGGAGGGAGGAAGGAGGAGAGAGAGAGGGAGAGAGGAAGAGAAAGGGAGAGGGCAAAAGAGGAAGAGATGCAGACAGGAAGAAAAGAAAGGGGGGGAGGAAGAGAGAGGGAGTAAGAGGGAGAGAGAGGGAGGGAGGGAGGGAGGAAGGAAGAGAGAGAGGGAGGGAGAGAGGGGGTGAGAAGGAGGTATATATATATATAGAGAGAGAGAGAGAGAGAGAGAGAGAGAGAGAGAGGGAGGGAGGGAGAGAGAGGGGGGGTAAGAGGGAGGTAGGGAGAGAGAGAGAGGGAGGGAGGGAGAGGGAGGGAGAGAAAGGAAGAAAGGGAGATGGTGGGAGAGAGGGGGGGGGAAAGAAGGGGGGAGGAAGAGAGAGGGGGAGAGAGAGGAAGTAAGGGAGGGAGAGAAAGGAAGGGAGGGAGAGAAAGGAAGAAAGGGAGAGGGTGGGAGAAAGAGGGTGAGAGAGAGAAAGAGAGGGAGGGAGGAAGGAAGAAAGGGAGAGGGTGGGAGAAAGAGGGTGAGAGAGAGAAAGAGAGGGAGGGAGGAAGGAAGAAAGGGAGAGGGTGGGAGAAAGAGGGTGAGAGAGGGAAAGAGAGGGAGGGAGGAAGGAAGAAAGGGAGAGGGTGGGAGAAAGAGGGTGAGAGAGAAAAAAGAGAGGAAGGAAGGAAGGAAGGAAGGAAGGAAGAGAGGAGAGAGAGAGAGGAAGTAAGAGGGAGGGAGGGAGGGAGGGAGGAAGGAGGAGAGAGAGAGGGAGAGAGGAAGAGAAAGGGAGAGGGCAAAAGAGGAAGAGATGCAGACAGGAAGAAAAGAAAGGGGGGAGGAAGAGAGAGGGAGTAAGAGGGAGAGAGAGGGAGGGGGGAAGGAAGGAAGAGCGAGAGAGAGAGGGAGGGAGAGAGGGGGTGAGAAGGAGGTATATATATATATATATATATATATATATATATATAGAGGGAGAGAGAGAGAGAGAGAGAGAGAGAGAGAGAGGGAGAGAGAGAGGAAGAAAGGGAGAGGGCGGGAGAAAGAGAGAGAGACAGGGAGGGAGGAAGGAAGAGAGAAAGAGGGAGTAAGAGGGAGAGAGAGGGAGGGAGGGAGGGAGGAAGGAAGGAAGAGAGAGAGGCAGGGAGAGACGGGGTGAGAGGAAGGTATATATATATATATATATATATATATATATATAAAGAGAGAGAGAGAGAGAGAGAGAGAGAGAGAGAGGGAGGGAGGGAGGAAGAGAGAGGGGGGGTAAGAGGGAGGTAGAGAGAGAGAGAGAGGGAGGGAGGAAGGGAGAGGGAGGGAGAGAAAGGAAGAAAGGGAGAGGGTGGGAGAGAGGGGGGGAGAAAGAAGGGGGGAGGAAGAGAGAGGGGGAGAGAGAGGAAGTAAGAGGGAGGGAGAGAAAGGAAGAAAGGGAGAGGGTGGGAGAAAGAGGGTGAGAGAGAGAAAGAGAGGGAGGGAGGAAGGAAGAAAGAGAGAGAGACAGGGAGGGAGGGAGGAAGGAAGAGAGAAAGAGGGAGAGAGGAAGAGAGGGAGAGGGCAAAAGAGGAAGAGATGCAGACAGGAAGAAAAGAAAGGGGGGGAGGGAGGAAGGAAGAGAGAGAGAGTAAGAGGGAGAGAGAGGGAGAGGGCAAAAGAGGAAGAGATGCAGACAGGAAGAAAAGAAAGGGGGAGGAAGAGAGAGGGAGTAAGAGGGAGAGAGAGGGAGGGAGGGAGGAAGGAAGAGAGAGAGGGAGGGAGAGAGGGGGTGAGAAGGAGGTATATATATATATATATATATATATATATATAGAGAGAGAGAGAGAGAGAGAGAGTGAGAGAGAGAGAGGAAGAAAGGGAGAGGGCAGGAGAAAGAGAGAGAGACAGGGAGGGAGGAAGGAAGAGAGAAAGAGGGAGAGAGGAAGAGAGCGAGAGGGCAAAAGAGGAAGAGATGCAGACAGGAAGAAAAGAAAGGGGGGGAGGGAGGAAGGAAGAGAGAGAGAGTAAGAGGGAGAGAGAGGGAGGGAGGAAGGAAGAGAGAGAGGGAGGGAGGAAGGAAGAGAGAGAGGGAGGGAGAGAGGGGGTGAGAAGGAGGTGACTCTATGGTTTTTATTTTCACCTCAGAACCAAAGGATTGTGGGAAATCCAATCAGCTGGAACCAGTGTGTGTGTCTGAGAGAGAGAGAGAGAGAGAGAGAGAGAGAGAGAGAGATTTCTTGAGTTGAAGTGGCAGAAATGTAGAGAGACAGCGTGAGGAATGAGAGGGAAAATAGGAAAGGAGGCAGAGAGGATGACGAAGAGCAGAGAGGCAGAGTGAGACGAGGCAGACAGACAGACAGAGACGATTCTATCTTATATTCTTTCCTGTTTGTAAAGATTCAGGGTTCCCCGGTTCTCCTCAGAGCCGACTGCATCAGTGGTGCTTCTGAGAGCAGAGATGAAGGTCTGAGGTGAGATGCTAGACAGGAAGTAGTGATACGAGACAGCACTGTGTCTGAGAGAGAGGTTATTACAGGTTCCAGCAGTCTGGTGTGTGTGTGTGTGTGTGTGTGTGTGTGAGAAAGAGGATATTACAGGTTCTAGCAGTGTGGTGTGTGTGTGTGTGTGTGTGAGAGAGAGGATATTACAGGTTCTAGCAGTGTGGTGTGTGTGTGTGTGCGTGTGTGTGTGTGTGTGTGTGTGAGAGAGGATATTACAGGTTCCAGCAGTGTGGTGTGTGTGTGTGTGTGTGTGTGTGTGTGTGTGAGAGAGGATATTACAGGTTCTAGCAGTGTGGTGTGTGTGTGTGTGTGTGTGTGTGTGTGTGAGAGAGAGAGGATATTACAGGTTCTAGCAGTGTGGTGTGTGTGTGTGTGTGTGTGTGAGAGAGAGGATATTACAGGTTCTAGCAGTGTGGTGTGTGTGTGTGTGTGTGTGAGAGAGAGAGGATATTACAGGTTCTAGCAGTGTGGTGTGTGTGTGTGTGTGTGAGAGAGGATATTACAGGTTCTAGCAGTGTGGTGTGTGTGTGTGTGTGTGTGTGAGAGAGAGGATATTACAGGTTCTAGCAGTGTGGTGTGTGTGTGTGTGTGTGTTTGTGAGAGAGAGGATATTACAGGTTCTAGCAGTGTGGTGTGTGTGTGTGTGCGTGTGTGTGTGTGTGTGTGTGAGAGAGGATATTACAGGTTCCAGCAGTGTGGTGTGTGTGTGTGTGTGTGTGTGTGTGTGAGAGAGAGAGGATGTTAAGGGTTCTAGCAGTGTGGTGTGTGTGTGTGTGTGTGTGTGAGAGAGAGGATATTACAGGTTCTAGCAGTGTGGTGTGTGTGTGTGTGTGTGTGTGTGTGAGAGAGGATATTACAGGTTCTAGCAGTGTGGTGTGTGTGTGTGTGCGTGTGTGTGTGTGTGTGTGTGTGTGTGTGTGTGTGAGAGAGGATATTACAGGTTCTAGCAGTGTGGTGTGTGTGTGTGTGTGTGAGAGAGAGAGGATATTACAGGTTCTATCAGTGTGGTGTGTGTGTGTGTGTGTGTTTGTGAGAGAGAGGATATTACAGGTTCTAGCAGTGTGGTGTGTGTGTGTGTGCGTGTGTGTGTGTGTGTGTGTGTGAGAGAGGATATTACAGGTTCCAGCAGTGTGGTGTGTGTGTGTGTGTGTGAGAGAGAGAGGATATTACAGGTTCTAGCAGTGTGGTGTGTGTGTGTGTGTGTGAGAGAGAGAGGATATTACAGGTTCTAGCAGTGTGGTGTGTGTGTGTGTGTGTGTGTGTGTGTGTGTGTGTGTGTGAGAGAGGATATTACAGGTTCCAGCAGTGTTGTGTGTGTGTGTGTGTGTGTGAGAGAGAGGATATTACAGGTTCTAGCAATGTGGTGTGTGTGTGTGTGTGTGTGTGTGTGAGAGAGAGGATATTACAGGTTCTAGCAGTGTGGTGTGTGTGTGTGTGAGAGGATATTACAGGTTCTAGCAGTGTGGTGTGTGTGTGTGTGTGAGAGAGAGAGGATATTACAGGTTCTAGCAGTGTGGTGTGTGTGTGTGTGTGTGAGAGAGAGGATATTACAGGTTCTAGCAGTGTTGTGTGTGTGTGTGTGAGAGAGAGGATATTACAGGTTCTAGCAGTGTGGTGTGTGAGAGAGGATATTACAGGTTCTAGCAGTGTGGTGTGTGTGTGTGTGTGTGTGTGAGAGAGAGGATATTACAGGTTCTAGCAGTGTGGTGTGTGAGAGAGGATATTACAGGTTCTAGCAGTGTGGTGTGTGAGAGAGGATATTACAGGTTCTAGCAGTGTGGTGTGTGAGAGAGGATATTACAGGTTCTAGCAGTGTGGTGTGTGTGTGTGTGTGTGTGAGAGGGAGGATATTACAGGTTCTAGCAGTGTGGTGTGTGTGTGTGTGTGTGTGTGAGAGAGAGAGGATATTACAGGTTCTAGCAGTGTGGTGTGTGTGTGTGTGTGTGTGTGAGAGAGAGAGGATATTACAGGTTCTAGCAGTGTGGTGTGTGTGTGTGTGCGTGTGTGTGTGTGTGTGTGTGTGTGTGAGAGAGAGGATATTACAGGTTCTAGCAATGTGGTGTGTGTGTGTGTGTGTGTGTGTGTGTGAGAGAGAGGATATTACAGGTTCTAGCAGTGTGGTGTGTGTGTGTGAGAGAGAGGATATTACAGGTTCTAGCAGTGTGGTGTGTGTGTGTGTGTGTGAGAGAGAGAGGATATTACAGGTTCTAGCAGTGTGGTGTGTGTGTGTGTGTGAGAGAGAGAGGATATTACAGGTTCTAGCAGTGTGGTGTGTGTGTGTGTGTGTGTGAGAGAGAGGATATTACAGGTTCTAGCAGTGTGGTGTGTGTGTGAGAGGGAGGATATTACAGGTTCTAGCGGTGTGGTGTGTGTGTGAGAGGGAGGATATTACAGGTTCTAGCAGTGTGGTGTGTGTGTGAGAGGGAGGATATTACAGGTTCTAGCAGTGTGGTGTGTGTGTGTGAGAGGATATTACAGGTTCTAGCAGTGTTGTGTGTGTGTGTGAGAGAGTGGATATTACAGGTTCTAGCAGTGTGGTGTGTGAGAGAGGATATTACAGGTTCTAGCAGTGTGGTGTGTGAGAGAGGATATTACAGGTTCTAGCAGTGTGGTGTGTGAGAGAGGATATTACAGGTTCTAGCAGTGTGGTGTGTGTGTGTGTGTGTGAGAGGGAGGATATTACAGGTTCTAGCAGTGTGGTGTGTGTGTGTGTGTGTGTGAGAGGGAGGATATTACAGGTTCTAGCAGTGTGGTGTGTGTGTGTGTGTGTGTCTGAGAGAGAGGATATTTTAGGTTCTAGCAGTGTGGTGTGTGTGTGTCTGAGAGAGAGAGGATATTACAGGTTCTAGCAGTGTGGTGTGTGTGTGTGTGTCTGAGAGAGTGGATATTACAGGTTCTACCAGTGTGGTGTGTGTGTGTGTGTCTGAGAGAGTGGATATTACAGGTTCTAGCAGTGTGGTGTGTGAGAGAGGATATTACAGGTTCTAGCAGTGTGGTGTGTGAGAGAGGATATTACAGGTTCTAGCAGTGTGGTGTGTGTGTGTGTGTGTGTGTGAGAGGGAGGATATTACAGGTTCTAGCAGTGTGGTGTGTGTGTGTCAGAGAGAGGATATTACAGGTTCTAGCAGTGTGGTGTGTGTGTGTGTGTGTGTGTGTGAGAGAGGATATTACAGGTTCTAGCAGTGCTGTGTGTGTGTGTGTGAGAGAGAGAGGATATTACAGGTTCTAGCAGTGTTGTGTGTGTGTGTGTGTGTGAGAGAGAGGATATTACAGGTTCTAGCAGTGTGGTGTGTGTGTGTGTGTGTGTGTGTGAGAGAGAGGATATTACAGGTTCTAGCAGTGTGGTGTGTGTGTGAGAGGGAGGATATTACAGGTTCTAGCAGTGTGGTGTGTGTGTGAGAGGGAGGATATTACAGGATCTAGCAGTGTGGTGTGTGTGTGAGAGGGAGGATATTACAGGTTCTAGCAGTGTGGTGTGTGTGAGAGAGAGGATATTACAGGTTCTAGCAGTGTGGTGTGTGAGAGAGGATATTACAGGTTCTAGCAGTGTGGTGTGTGTGTGTGTGTGTGTGTGAGAGAGAGGATATTACAGGTTCTAGCAGTGTGGTGTGTGAGAGAGGATATTACAGGTTCTAGCAGTGTGGTGTGTGAGAGAGGATATTACAGGTTCTAGCAGTGTGGTGTGTGAGAGAGGATATTACAGGTTCTAGCAGTGTGGTGTGTGTGTGTGTGTGTGTGTGAGAGGGAGGATATTACAGGTTCTAGCAGTGTGGTGTGTGTGTGTGTGTGTGTGTGAGAGAGAGAGGATATTACAGGTTCTAGCAGTGTGGTGTGTGTGTGTGTGTGTGTGTGTGAGAGAGAGAGGATATTACAGGTTCTAGCAGTGTGGTGTGTGTGTGTGTGCGTGTGTGTGTGTGTGTGTGTGTGTGTGAGAGAGAGGATATTACAGGTTCTAGCAATGTGGTGTGTGTGTGTGTGTGTGTGTGTGTGTGAGAGAGAGGATATTACACGTTCTAGCAGTGTGGTGTGTGTGTGTGTCTGAGAGAGAGGATATTACAGGTTTTAGCAGTGTGGTGTGTGAGAGAGGATATTACAGGTTCTAGCAGTGTGGTGTGTGTGTGTGTGTGAGATAGAGAGGATATTACAGGTTCTAGAAGTGTGGTGTGTGTGTGTGTGTGTGTGAGAGAGAGAGGATATTACAGGTTCTAGCAGTGTGGTGTGTGTGTGAGAGGGAGGATATTACAGGTTCTAGCGGTGTGGTGTGTGTGTGAGAGGGAGGATATTACAGGTTCTAGCAGTGTGGTGTGTGTGTGAGAGGGAGGATATTACAGGTTCTAGCAGTGTGGTGTGTGTGTGTGAGAGGATATTACAGGTTCTAGCAGTGTTGTGTGTGTGTGTGAGAGAGTGGATATTACAGGTTCTAGCAGTGTGGTGTGTGAGAGAGGATATTACAGGTTCTAGCAGTGTGGTGTGTGAGAGAGGATATTACAGGTTCTAGCAGTGTGGTGTGTGAGAGAGGATATTACAGGTTCTAGCAGTGTGGTGTGTGTGTGTGTGTGTGAGAGGGAGGATATTACAGGTTCTAGCAGTGTGGTGTGTGTGTGTGTGTGTGTGAGAGGGAGGATATTACAGGTTCTAGCAGTGTGGTGTGTGTGTGTGTGTGTGTCTGAGAGAGAGGATATTTTAGGTTCTAGCAGTGTGGTGTGTGTGTGTCTGAGAGAGAGAGGATATTACAGGTTCTAGCAGTGTGGTGTGTGTGTGTGTGTCTGAGAGAGTGGATATTACAGGTTCTACCAGTGTGGTGTGTGTGTGTGTGTCTGAGAGAGTGGATATTACAGGTTCTAGCAGTGTGGTGTGTGAGAGAGGATATTACAGGTTCTAGCAGTGTGGTGTGTGAGAGAGGATATTACAGGTTCTAGCAGTGTGGTGTGTGTGTGTGTGTGTGTGTGAGAGGGAGGATATTACAGGTTCTAGCAGTGTGGTGTGTGTGTGTCAGAGAGAGGATATTACAGGTTCTAGCAGTGTGGTGTGTGTGTGTGTGTGTGTGTGTGAGAGAGGATATTACAGGTTCTAGCAGTGCTGTGTGTGTGTGTGTGAGAGAGAGAGGATATTACAGGTTCTAGCAGTGTAGTGTGTGTGTGTGTGTGTGTGTTTGTGTGTGAGAGAAAGAGGATATTACAGGTTCTAGCAGTGGTGTGTGTGTGTGAGAGAGAGGATATTACAGGTTCTAGCAGTGTGGTGTGTGTGTGAGAGGGAGGATATTACAGGTTCTAGCAGTGTGGTGTGTGTGTGAGAGGGAGGATATTACAGGATCTAGCAGTGTGGTGTGTGTGTGAGAGGGAGGATATTACAGGTTCTAGCAGTGTGGTGTGTGTGTGTGAGAGGATATTACAGGTTCTAGCAGTGTTTTGTGTGTGTGTGTGTGAGAGAGAGGATATTACAGGTTCTAGCAGTGTGGTGTGTGTGTGAGAGGGAGGATATTACAGGTTCTAGCAGTGTGGTGTGTGTGTGTCAGAGAGAGGATATTACAGGTTCTAGCAGTGTTGTGTGTGTGTGTGTGTGTGAGAGAGAGGATATTACAGGTTCTAGCAGTGTGGTGTGTGTGTGTGTGTGTGTGTGTGTGAGAGAGAGGATATTACAGGTTCTAGCAGTGTGGTGTGTGTGTGAGAGGGAGGATATTACAGGTTCTAGCGGTGTGGTGTGTGTGTGAGAGAGGATATTACAGGTTCTAGCAGTGTGGTGTGTGTGTGTGTGAGAGAGAGGATATTACAGGTTCTAGCAGTGTGGTGTGTGTGTGTCAGAGAGGATATTACAGGTTCTAGCAGTGTGGTGTGTGTGTGTGTGTGTGTGTGAGAGAGAGAGGATATTACAGGTTCTAGCAGTGTGGTGTGTGTGTGTGTGTGTTTAGAGAGAGAGAGGATATTACAGGTTCTAGCAGTGTGGTGTGTGTGTATGTGTGTGTGAGAGAGAGGATATTACAGGTTCTAGCAGTGTGTGTGTGTGTGAGAGAGAGGATATTACAGGTTCTAGCAGTGTGGTGTGTGTGTGTGTGTCTGAGAGAGAGGATATTACAGGTTCTAGCAGTGTGGTGTGTGTGTGTGTGTGTGTGAGAGAGAGAGGATATTACAGGTTCTAGCAGTGTGGTGTGGGTGTGTATGTGTGTGTGAGAGAGAGGATATTACAGGTTCTAGCAGTGTGGTGTGTGTGTGTGTGTGTGTGTGTGAGAGAGAGAGGATATTACAGGTTCTAGCAGTGTGGTGTGTGTGTGTGTGTGTGTGTGTGTGAGAGAGAGAGGATATTACAGGTTCTAGCAGTGTGGTGTGTGTGTGTGTGTGTGTGTGTGTGAGAGAGAGAGGATATTACAGGTTCTAGCAGTGTGTGTGTGTGTGAGAGAGAGGATATTACAGGTTCTAGCAGTGTGGTGTGTGTGTGTGTGTGTGTGTGTGTGAGAGAGAGAGAGGATATTACAGGTTCTAGCAGTGTGGTGTGTGTGTGTGTGTGAGAGAGAGGATATTACAGGTTCTAGCAGTGTGGTGTGTGTGTGTCAGAGAGGATATTACAGGTTCTAGCAGTGTGGTGTGTGTGTGTGTGTGTGTGTGTGTGTGTGAGAGAGAGAGAGGATATTACAGGTTCTAGCAGTGTGTGTGTGTGTGTGTGTGTGTGAGAGAGAGAGAGGATATTACAGGTTCTTGCAGTGTTGTGTGTGTGTGTGAGAGAGAGGATATTACAGGTTCTAGCAGTGTGGTGTGTGTGTGTCAGAGAGAGAGAGGATATTACAGGTTCTAGCAGTGTGGTGTGTGTGTGTTTGTGTGTGAGAGAGAGAGGATATTACAGGTTCTAGCAGTGTGGTGTGTGTGTGTGTGTCTGAGAGAGAGGATATTACAGGTTCTAGCAGTGTGGTGTGTGTGCGTGTGTGTGTGTGTGAGAGAGAGAGGATATTATAGGTTCTAGCAGTGTGGTGTGTGTGTGAGAGAGAGAGGATATTACAGGTTCTAGCAGTGTGGTGTGTGTGTGTGAGAGAGAGAGAGAGGATATTACAGGTTCTAGCAGTGTGGTGTGTGTGTGTGTGTGTGTGTGAGACGATATTACAGGTTCTAGCAGTGTGCTGTGTGTGTGTGTGTGTGAGAGAGAGAGGATATTATAGGTTCTAGCAGTGTGGTGTGTGTGTGTGTGAGAGAGAGAGAGGATATTACAGGTTCTAGCAGTGTGGTGTGTGTGTGTGTGAGAGGATATTAAAGGTTCTAGCAGTGTGGTGTGTGTGTGTGTGTGTGTGTGAGAGAGAGAGAGGACATTACAGGTTCTAGCAGTGTGTGTGTGTGTGTGTGTGTGTGAGAGAGAGAGGATATTATAGGTTCTAGCAGTGTGGTGTGTGTGTGAGAGAGAGAGGATATTACAGGTTCTAGCAGTGTTGTGTGTGTGTGTGTAAGAGAGAGAGAGGATATTATAGGTTCTAGCAGTGTGGTGTATGTGTGTGTGTGTGTGAGAGAGAGGATATTACAGGTTCTAGCAGTGTTGTGTGTGTGTGTGTGAGAGAGAGAGAGGATATTATAGGTTCTAGCAGTGTGGTGTGTGTGTGTGTGTGTGTATGTGAGAGAGAGAGGATTTTACAGGTTCTAGCAGTGTGTGTGTGTGTGTGAGAGAGAGGATATTACAGGTTCTAGCAGTGTGGTGTGTGTGTGTGTGTGTGTGTGTGAGAGAGAGGATATTACAGGTTCTAGCAGTGTGTGTGTGTGTGTGAGAGAGGATATAACAGGTTCTAGCAGTGTAGTGTGTGTGTGTGTGTATGTGTGAGAGAGAGGATATTACAGGTTCTAGCAGTGTGGTGTGTGTGTGTGTGAGAGAGAGGATATTACAGGTTCTAGCAGTGTTGTGTGTGTGTGTGTGAGAGAGAGAGGATATTACAGGTTCTAGCAGTGTAGTGTGTGTGTGTGTGTGTGTGTGAGAGAGAGGATATTACAGGTTCTAGCAGTGGTGTGTGTGTGTGTGTGAGAGAGAGGATATTACAGGTTCTAGCAGTGGTGTGTGTGTGTGTGAGTGTGTGAGAGAGAGGATATTACAGGTTCTAGCAGTGTTGTGTGTGTGTGTGTTTGAGAGAGAGGATATTACAGGTTCTAGCAGTGTTGTGTGTGTGTGTGTGTGTGTGTGTGTGTGTGAGAGAGAGGATATTACAGGTTCTAGCAGTGGTGTGTGTGTGTGTGTGTGTGTGAGAGAGAGAGGATATTACAGGTTCTAGCAGTGTGGTGTGTGTGTGAGAGAGAGGATATTACAGGCTCTAGCAGTGTGGTGTGTGTGTGTGTGTGTGTGTGAGAGAGAGAGGATATTACAGGTTCTAGCAGTGTGGTGTGTGTGTGTGTGTGTTTAGAGAGAGAGAGGATATTACAGGTTCTAGCAGTGTGGTGTGTGTGTATGTGTGTGTGAGAGAGAGGATATTACAGGTTCTAGCAGTGTGTGTGTGTCTGAGAGAGAGGATATTACAGGTTCTAGCAGTGTGGTGTGTGTGTGTGTGTGTCTGAGAGAGAGGATATTACAGGTTCTAGCAGTGTGGTGTGTGTGTGTGTGTGTGAGAGAGAGAGGATATTACAGGTTCTAGCAGTGTGGTGTGTGTGTGTATGTGTGTGAGAGAGGATATTACAGGTTCTAGCAGTGTGGTGTGTGTGTGTGTGTGTGAGAGAAAGAGGATATTACAGGTTCTAGCAGTGTGGTGTGTGTGTGTGTGTGTCTGAGAGAGAGGATATGACAGGTTCTAGCAGTGTGGTGTGTGTGTGTGTGTGTGAGAGAGAGAGGATATTACAGGTTCTAGCAGTGTGGTGTGTGTGTGTGTGTGAGAGAGAGAGAGGATATTACAGGTTCTAGCAGTGTAGTGTGTGTGTGTGTGTGTGTGTGTGAGAGAGAGAGAAAGGATATTACAGGTTCTAGCAGTGTGGTGTGTGTGTGTGTGTGTGAGAGAGAGGATATTACAGGTTCTAGCAGTGTGGTGTGTGTGTATGTGTGTGTGTGAGAGAGGATATTACAGGTTCTAGCAGTGTGGTGTGTATGTGTCTGTGTGTGTGAGAGAGAAAGGATATTACAGGTTCTAGAAGTGTGGTGTGTGTGTGTGTGTGTGAGAGAGAGGATATTACAGGTTCTAGCAGTGTGGTGTGTGTGTGTGTGAGAGAGAGGATATTACAGGTTCTAGCAGTGTGTGTGTGTGTGAGAGAGAGGATATTACAGGTTCTAGCAGTGT
>NC_080712.1:32792645-32847645 GCF_019097595.1 Hemibagrus wyckioides | reverse complement strand
TCTGGACAAAATATCAACGACTGGACACGCTTTATTTTTAATTCATTGAAATGTCTTCAGTACAAACCCCTGTGAATGAGCTGTCGCTACGGAAACGATAACGGGTTATATAACAGAGCATTTACGTAAACCTGTGATTTGCAGCTGCACTGCTCTTAAAGAAAACTAATCACCTCCCGCTGACCAGAGGCACCTGAAAGGAACAGAAATCAGCCTGGGTCTGAATAATTGAGCTTTCTCTCTCTCTCTCTCTCTCTCTATTTCTCCCTCTTCCTCTCTCTCTCTATCACTCTCTTTCTCCCTCTCCCTCTCTCTCACCTTCACACGTAGTCTGTAGAGGCACGAGTCGAGTCCTGCTCGCTCTAATGTTTGGGTTTTAGGCAGGTTTTTTCCCTGAAATACTTTCCAGGAAGAGCTTCGGAGGGCTGCTAGAGAGAAAGCGTGCTGTAAATCAGGCTTTTTTTTCTTCATCCATCATTCTTCTATTTAATGGAAAAAGCGCATTTCTTCTCTTAGAAGAATTTCTCAAAGAAAGTCGGAGAGAAAAAGCCTCTGAGTCAGGGATTTTACATTCACTCCTCCTTTTCTTTTTCCGTGATCACCTTCAGAATGCTGAAAGTCCGTGGTTCAGTTCGGTGAAGCTCGCTTGAATGATGGGCTTCAGGTCAGTCTCTGGTCTCATTTATGTGAAGGGCTACATGTTGTCGAGCGAGAACCATGATTTAATGATGGTTCTGAACTTATAGGTGTTTATACAGTGTGTAAGTGGACAACAGGATGCTATTTAATGTCTGAATTTGGTTTGAATTTGGAGGCAGGTGGACACGCCCCTTTGTCATGCTGGCATTGCAGATTTTGAGATGGAGCGTCAAACACCACAGTGGTGGGTTCAGTGTTTTACATTTTTATTTAAATTATTTCTTATATTTTATTTTTAATTGTATTTCTTATATCCTATTTTCTAGTTTTATTTTTATTTAAATTATTTCAGTCGTACAAAAACATTTCACTACATGTCATTTGAATTAGAACCATTATACCATTTGCTAGCTAGTTGACATTAGCTTTATCCAGTGGCGGGCCGTGCATTTCACACCTAGGCCTTCACTGGTGTCCTTCCTGAATGAATTCACCTCTATACCATCATTATGATGCACAGCAATAGATACTAATCAACCGTTAAATAACAAAGTAAAAAAGAAATTAGTCTACAATATTTCACACCTCACAAGGAATAGTCCATTTTATTACGGTTACTTTTCTCATCAAACTGCAATCTCCGGAGGACGCAGCGTCCGAAATGAGACGCAGTGAATATAGAAACACTGTATAACAGTGCGTTGTGTCACAGGCTCTTGTAGCAAACATGAATAAAATGACATTACATATAGCAAAAAAAACAAATTAACACAATTGAGTCTCCTTCAGTTTCCTTACACTGCAGCAAAAAAAAAAAAATCCACAGTCCACCCCGGGGATCTGGAATGAAGGCAAACTGTTTGCTTACCAACTATTTTGAAGAATCAAAGGGATTTTCTTGAAAAGTCCGCCTTGAAAATGCATTTGTAAGGATGTCCGCTATATATATATATAATTTAGTTTGTGCGGTTCGCTGCCTCTGACTACTCCAATTATCCAATCAAAGGACGAGAAATTGCTGACGTAATCGTATGCCTGTTAGATGGCCCCAGTGAAATACGATTGGATAAATATTCTTATCATAAATATACACTACTGGAAGCAGCGCAACCAAGAGAAAAGCTATGAAATGCAGAGAACAGACTATTGAGAATAATTTAATACACATTCATGGAAAAATATATTAAATATATTAACATGGAAGTCAGTGATTCAGATCACTGCTGTTTAGGCCAGCAGAGAAGGCCTTGCTGGCCCTGACGGTCCACCACTGGCTTTATCCACCCTGCTAATCAGAGTAATAAATATAATTAGCTAATGTAACCTACTTACTGAAAACATCCTCTTCATCAACGATCAACATTTTCATTCAATACACGTTATTTATTTATTTATTTATTTATTTATTTATTTATTGCTGAGTAATCACAGCCGGAGCTGCAGTGAGATACGCATCTGAATGGAGAAGCTTTAATCTTCCTGTTTGTTTGAAGTGTAAAGGTTATGATAAGCATAAAAAGCCAGATGATGGAAACAGATAAAGTTTGTAATTCAGTTCCTCACATTAAACTGGACACTGGACACAATCGGTCACATATCACGCGGTACCGTCTTGACATACGCTTTACTCTCGTCATCTTTTCGCTTAAAAGAGCGCCAGTTAACTGAAGACCTCATCATTTTTGGCCTTTTCTTTGCGAAACATTCAGGCACAGGAAGTGAAACAGTGACCAAAAACTAGAACACCCAGTCCTGGTCAAAGTCTGCATGGCTACCAGTGTTGCCCTTTGGATACAGTGTGGCAAGCAGGGGGCAGTTTTATGCCGGAAATCCGCTTCAGCGCGCACAGAGTTAATATTAAGTTGATGACGTTGTCCTGTAGGGTGAAGTGCAGGTACACCATGCTGTGCTGAACACATGCTCCGTGTTCTGATTGGTGCTGCTTTTGTTTTCTTCAATAGAATCGCTGGCTGTAAATCAGATCGCAGTTAACACACTCGCTTTGACATGTTTTCGTTTCCATAGCGACAGCTCATTCATACAGGCTCCACTTCATTTTAATCGTTTACTTTTTTACTTTTATTGTCTCATTTATCAGAGAAATGTGTAAGTAAGCGTTTGATGCGGTGAAGGTTTCTCATAAAATACGTATATTTAAGCATTAATTAAAGGAGATTCCAGTTTCAGACAAGTGTACTGCTATAATATAACTTTTCCACTGATGAGCCACATCGCTGATCGTAACTATAAACAGATAAAAACTACAACGCGAAATAATCTCCTGTAAGTGCATGTGGCAGAGAGTTTTAATCCGTACACACAATATACTGAGTACCTTCATTAGATATATACACTGATCAGACATAACATTATGACCACCTGCCTAATATTGTGTTGGTCCTCCTTTTGCAGCCCTGACCCAAAGACACATAGACTCCACTAGATCCCTGAAGGTGTGCTGTGGTATCTGGCACCAAGTTGTGAGATGGGGCTTCCATGGATCGGACTTGTTTGTCCAGCACATCCCACAGATGCTGGATTGGATTGAAATCTGGGGAATTTGGAGGCCAAGTCAATACCTCAAACTGGTTCTTGTGCTCATCAAACCATTCCTGAACCATTTTTGCTTTGTGGCATGGCGCGTTATCCTGCTGAAAGAGGTCACAGCCATCAGGGAATACCTTTTCCATGAAAGAGTGTACATGGTCTGTAACAATGCTTAGGTAGGTGGTACGTGTCAAAGTAACATCCACATGGATGGCAGGATCCAAGGTTTCCCAGCAGAACATTGACCAGAGCAGGACACTGCCTCCACCGGCTCGCCTTCTTCCTATAATGCTTCCTGGTGCCTTGTGTTCCCCAGGTAAGAGACGCACACACACCTTTAACTTCTTCAGCAATTTGAGCAACAGTAGCTTGTCTGTTGGATTGGGCCAGCCTTTACTCCCCACATCCATCAGTGAGCCTTGACCGCCTATGACCCTGTCACCGGTTCACCACTGTTCCTTCCTTGGACCACTTTTGATAGATACTGACCACTGCAGACCGGGAACACCCCACAAGAGCTGCAGTTTTGGAGATGCTCTGATCCAGTGGTCTAGCCATCACAATTTGACCCTTGGTCAAACTCAAAGCTCAAATCCTTACACTTGTCCATTTTTCCTGCTTCTAACACATCAACTTTGAGGACAAAATGTTGACTTGCTGCCTAATATATCCCACCCACTAACAGGTGCCATGATGAGGAGATTCACTTCACCTCTCACTGCTCAGGATGTCATCCCTAGTCGGTGTATTTATTTATAGATATGGCAGTACATTTTGCAGTGTATGTAGATCTAATGCAAAAAGCATTGGCCCCCTCTCTGCTGTAATTGAACTGCTGCTGAGTATGTTTTATGTGCTCCTGTCATAGACAGATTTATAAAGATCGTCTCCAAGACAACTGGCACATGTCATGATGTTTAGACTAAAATTGGGGGCCTAAAAAAATGTTCAACCTGCTTACGTGGTGTTTGGTCCTGTCAGCACATGCTGTTCTTGTTTGTTCTCACTATCACCCCACATCTGAAAACATCTTTTTCCTAACGTTAAAAAAAAAAAATCAAAACTGTGGCACATTCTTCACTGGAAACAGCTTCTTCTGTCTTGACCTGTCACACTCACATGCTGGTGTGATAAACTGTGCTGTTTTTGAAGGAAAAAGAATGCCATGGAAAGGTTTTCACCGGCTCGTTTAGCACGAACGTTTTAAATGTCAAATCTGGTGTTTAGAAACATCATGCAGTTTCTCCCACAAACTTCGAATCCTGCTACGAAACGCATGTTTCTAAGGGCCGGTGATTAAAGTGCGCTTTTGTCCCGGCTTTTAGCGGAGTTCATCGTGAACCAGGTTTGCTTGAGTCAGAGCACGTTTTGGCCACGTCATCGGAGCAGTACTCAGGACAGACGTCCTATTTTTACTGCCAGGGGAGAGAGCTTCTCATCAGGGGACAGATTAGCGCACACTGAGCTCAGAAAGTGCGCACTTAAAGCCCTTTCAATTTGACCACTCCAGCAGAGAGGTTTAGACCAGGCCGCAAAGTCGGAACGCGTAAATACGTAGAATTACGCTGCGCTGTGTCTGTTTTCACTGAAAGAGCACGTCTCCGTGTACAATTTTAAACAATTCATGCTGACCACATTAAAGCTCCCCAACTGGACAATATTATTGACCGTGCTACGGTTAAGATGGCTGTCTTCTGTTGTTCTAAATATTTTATTGCAAAGAAAATAGACCACTTTTTCGGTAAATAATAAAATTCAAACCATATTCATTTACACTCGGTTAATCTAGCCATGGGGGTCACGGTCCAGTGACTTCTGTGCCGGTCCCAAGCTCGGATAAATAGAGCGGGTAGGGTCAGGAAGGGCATCCGGGTAAAACATTGCCAAATTTAATCATGCGAATCGTCAGTACTCTAAATTTCATACCGGATCGGTCGAGGCCCGGGTTAACAACGACCGCCATCGGCACTGTTGACCTACAGGGCGCTGGTGGAAATTGGGCTACTGTTGGTCGAAGAAGTAGAGGAGGGAGGAGAGTGTGTAGACAGAGAGAGAAGAGGAAAGGTAAGAGTGTAGAACTGAGGAGTACTGTATAGGAGCAGGATTTAAGCTGTTTTATTATGGTGTGGATGATAAGAGAAATGGGGTAGGTGTGGTCCTGAAGGAGGAGTTTGTGAGGAATGTTCTGGAGGTGATGAGAGTGTCAGACAGGGTGATGAGTCTGAAGTTGGAGATTGAAGGGGTGATGTTGAATGTTGTTAGTGGTTATGTCCCACAGGTAGGTTGTGAGTTTGAGGAGAAAGAGAGATTCTGGAGTAAATTAGATGAGGTGATAGAGAGTATTCCAACAGGTGAGAGAGTGGTGATAGGAGCAGATTTTAATGGACATGTTGGTGAGGGGAACACAGGTGATGGGCAAGTTTGGAGTTAAGGAAAAGAACCTTGAAGGACAGATGGTAGTGGACTTTGATAAGAGGATGGACATGGCTGTGGTTAACACTTATTTTCAGAAGAGGGAGGAGCATAGAGTGACTTACAAGAGTGGAGGTAGGAGCACACAGGTAGACTACATCCTATGTAGAAGAGGCAATCTGAAAGAGATTAGTGACTGTAAAGTGGTAGTGGGAGAGAGTGTAGCCAGACAGCATAGGATGGTGGTGTGTAGGATGACTTTGATGGTCTGTAAGCAGAGATCAAATATAGAGATAGAGAAGAAAAACAAGTGGTGGAAGCTGAAAAAAGAGGAATGTTGTGAGGAATTTAGACAGAAGTTGAGGCAGGCTCTGGGTGGTCAGGTAGTGCTGCCAGATGACTGGGAAACTACAACAGAAGTGATCAGGGAGACGGGAAGAAAGGTGCTGGGTGTGTCATCTGGAATGAGGAAAGAAGATAAGGAGACTTGGTGGTGGAATGAGGAAGTTCAGGATAGTATTCAGAGGAAGAGGTTAGCCAAGAAGAAGTGGGACAGAAGTATGTCAGAGTGGTGCAGGACATGTATGAGAGGAGCAGGACAGTGGTGAGGTGTGCTGTAGGTCAGACAGAGGAGTTCAAAGTGGAGGTGGGGCTGCATCAGGGATCGGTTCTGAGCCCCTTCCTGTTTGCTATGGTGATGGACCAGTTGTCAGAGGAGGTCAGACAGGAGTCTCCTTGGACAATGATGTTTGCAGATGACATTGTGATCTGTAGTGAGAGCAGGGAGAAGGTGGAGGAAAACCTGGAGTTCTGTGTGATGGAAAAATATCAGCGAGAATCAAGGGGAATGTGTACAAGACAGTGGTGAGACCGGCCATGCTGTATGGTTTAGAGACAGTGTCACTGAGGAAGAGGCAAGAGTCAGAGCTGGAGGTAGCAGAGATGATGATGTTGAGGTTCTCTTTGGGAGTGACACGGTTGGACAGGATTAGGAACGAGTACATCAGAGGGACAGCTCATGTTGGACGTTTGGGGGACAAAGTTAGGGAGGCCAGATTAAGATGGTTTGGACATGTTCAGAGGAGGGAGAGTGAGTATATTAGTAGGAGAATGTTGGACATGGAGCTGCCAGGCAGGAGGCAAAGAGGAAGGCCAAAGAGGAGGAATATGGATGTAATAAATGAGGAGATGAAGCTAGTGGGTGTAAGTGTTGAGGATGCAGAAGATAGGGATATAGGATATAGGGAGATGATTCGCTGTGGAGACCCCTGAAGGGAAAAGCCGAAAGAAGAAGAAGACACACTCGGGTAATTAGTAACTAAAATAGCTAAATAAGGGAATTATTGATTTATTGACAATTATAGACTTTAATTATGTTCATGTAAGGTTTTTCATTTTTAAATGTTAATATATTTATTCACACTCATGTTAAATCAAATGTACTATGTACTAAATTATTTGTTTATTTTTAGGTATCTGTACATATGCCAGTTGAGTGCAAATGAAATCTGCAATAAATAAATAAATAAATAAATAAATAAATAAACAAATAAATAAATGCATTTAATAGATCAAGAAATTTCAACCCATTTTTTTATTGTTTATACAAATTAATTAATTATCAGCTAATATTTTACCGTATTTTTTCAGATAAAATGTTCATTTAACTGCACAAATGTCAAAACAGGGTAATAAATAAACATGTAAGAAAAAACTTAATAAATAAATATTTCTACTTAATTTACATTTTTTTAAATAAACTTTTTTTTTTTTTACCATAAATTCATACTTTTGACAAACAAATTAAGAAAACTCATTGTTTATTTTTAAAATTTATTTATGTATTTATTATGTATATATATGTATGTATTATTATATGTATATATATATGTATTATTTATGTATTTATTATTTATTTATATATGTTTTATTTTATTTGTTCAATAAAAAAACATTACTACATACAGGTGATGTTTCATTCTATTTATTCTATATTTTATCAAATATTTTCGTGCAAAAATGTTGCAATTAAAGTAGTGGATTGAGTTGCGCTCCACACTGCCACCTGTTGGTGCTGCAGTCACACTGTAAGGAAACACATGAATGAAGTGGTGATGGGTCACGTGTCTGTGATCTGCAGATCATCAGCAGCATCGTGTAAACACAAGGCCATGTAAACACAGTGTCACATAAACACACCTCAGACTCTGTGTAAACTCTACGCCAATTGGTCTTCCAGTGGCGCAGTGGATTATGGGTAATCTTTCCTAACTTTAGGTCGCTTATTGCTTGGACACTGGTGTTTTTTTTAAATTTTTTGATAAACTCTTTAAAACCGTTTGCATGCCGTACTCACTCGTAGCTAATAAGCTCTACCTTGTAGATAAATACACAGTATTTTGTATTTTTTGTATATTTTGTATTTTCTGCCAAAGAAACAAGGAACGGGGAAAAAATCTGAGGCAATCTGCACACAATGAGCATGAGTGTCGAGTGAAGACGAACACGAATGAACGATTCGAGACGAATGAAGCATGAAGGGATTATAAAGAACATTAATCACAAGGACATTTACTGCTGCTTTGATTGACTGAAATTTCATTTTACATGTTAAAAAAATCAATAAAAGTACATTTGGGAATATTGAAGTATGATGTAGAGATATGTGCAGGACGATTCCAGCACTCTTTTACGGCTCACTCGGCACGCTTGTACGACGTGATCCCAATAAACGCCAGAATTCAGTAACAGACTTGTGTCAAAGATCCTAGGCTTAAGATTGAAGAAAAGGATGTTCTGTATAACTGGATGCGCAGAGATACAGCACAGGGTTCGAGATCTTCAAGTAGAACCGTAAATAAACAGAAGCGTGCTCATTAGCTAGCTTCACACCTGAAAGCTATAAGATGTCCTTTGGTTTCTTTCCATCATAAATCACAGGAGAGTAAAACGCCGTCCTTTTGAAATCTGATCTGCTGATTTCTGTTGTCATTTCATGGACGATTAAATACAAAGAAATGTCTAATACTTGATATGTGTTTCTCTCACAGACACTCACACACGTGTAGCTTAACTTGTACTTTACAGTTCCTTACCGGAGATAACATTCCCCACTAGGACAGCTTCTCTGTCGGAGCATGATAATGACCTCCATGTTTCTAGGAACTTTAAAAAAAAAAACACTAACCCTTTGCCCACTTTTTGTTAAATCGTATAACACGATCTCAAGGTGCATTAGCGTCTCCTCTTATTAATAACAAAAACATCCGACTGGAACATTTCACCCTGAGGTATAACAAACAGCCAGAGAGAGAGAGACACTTTTTTAAAACTCTTGGATGCTTGAAATATGACTTTAAATATACCTTACAGCATGAGTAAAGAGAAGATAACGAGCACATAACGCATGAAGTAAATAATATATTCCACTGATTTTATTTAAAAAAAATTTAATCTAATGTTCAGGCCCAAAATATTTATATCAACCAAATATCAACCAAAATTATAGAAAGTATCTTGATTGATTGATTAAGATTAAGATTGATTCCTAAGAGGGTACTGGTGGCTCAGTGGCAGGTTTCTCACCTACCATGTGGAAGGCCCAGATTCAATTCCCAGCCAGTACCCAAACCCCAGCCACTGGATGCAGTGCCAGTCTCAAGCCTGGATAAAAATGGGAGGGTTGCATCAGGAAGGGCATCCGGTGTGAAACCTGTGCCAAGTTGTTATGCGGACCAGTCGGTCCGCTGTGGCAACCCCTCACACACGTAGGGAGCAGCTGAAAGATTAAACAATTAAATATGTACACTGTTAACCAAAATTATGGAAAGTGTCATGACTGATTTATTGATTAAGATTGATTTTAATATGCTTTAAAAACAGGTTGGATCCTCTTAGTTCCAGTGAAGGGAAACTGTAATGTTTCAGCTTACAGATATTTCTACACCATCGTGTGTTTCTAACTTTCTAGCAGCAGGTCTCATGGTCAGGGTGCGCATACTTTTGACCTCATGGCTTACAATTGCATTGAGCATTGCAGATAGTCTAAAGAGCAAGAGAAATAATGAGGGTTGATAAGGTGTGCACGAGCAGCTTTAAACCCCACCCCGTCCTTCGCTAATTAATTCATTCATTAAATTCATAGTTAATTAAATACGGCGTCTGTAACAAGGTTGAACAGTTTAGAGCGCGCTCCCGCAGTGCGCGCTCTTCGTCGCGTAGTGCACGTCGCCCCGCCCACCTCTCCTGTCCTCCGCTCAACACGCGCGCGCGCCCTCGCGCAAGTCGATCAGAGTAGAAGAGTGAGGTCTGCAGCGCAGCTGTTCACGTTCAGCGGGGTGAGTCTCTCAAATAATCCGCCTTTAAAGTCCTCCTTTGCGTCTTGTTAACGCGGACTATCGAGCCGTGTTCCAGTTTTCAACTTATTTCCGAAAAGTTAAGTGACAGGAATTCGTTTGTTTTGTGCGGTCGCGCGCACCAGCCGTTAAAGCGTCACCTCCTGACAGTTTCTCCTCACTCGCCTCAGAATCTCTCATAAAACTTTAGCATCGTTGCTAACTTACTCACGAGGGATTTTTTTTAACGTGTTTAGTGCTAAAACATTTTTTGCAAATCTTAAAACGTGGATAAATTCATTTAATTATGAATTAAAAAATCAATTTTGATACTCACCTGTTGAAAGACATCGAATTTCACTGAAAATCAGCTATTACATTAATGTACACGGCTCGCGGTCACGTCACTGTCATTTACATACGGACTTCGTAGGTATGTGATATTTTCTCATCAAAATATCAGTTTTGTACCATTGATATTATTGTTGTATTTTATTCTTGTTGGATGTGTGCCAAATGAGCCAGAATGTGTCTTCTTTTTGTTGTACATTTTTCTACATTTATTTTCCTTGAAAATCATAAATCTTGTATTGTGTAGAGCATACAAAAAACATAAATATGACGTCATGTCAAATCCAAGATCATGAACATATCATAAAAATGTGATAAGACGGTCAGAAACTATTGTAAGTTGATCATTAGTGATAATTAATCTCTTTATGATGCTTCAAAATGCAGTGTATATGTTGTTTTTCCTTGGAGTTGTAGCTGAAATACTGAAAAGTAGCTTAAATAAGCGAGACACTCCAAATAAGGAGACATAAGAAATTAGGGTTTCATGTAGTTGTTGATGATCACAAAAACATGATGGTTCGCTAAACACCTCTTATTGTTTTGTGCAGTTCAGAGTGTCTCCTCTAGAGGCGCAGCTGAGCACATGTGCATACGCACACGCTGAGAGATAACTATGAGTCCAGGATGCAGCACGATGGGGGGGTCATGTAGATACACCAATCAGGTATAACATCATGAGTAGTGAGAGGTGAAGTGAATAAGACTGATGATCTCCTCATCATGGCACCTGTTAGTGGGTGGGATATATTACGCAGCAAGTCAACATTTAGTCCTCAAAGTTGATGTGTTAGAAGCAGGAAAAATGGACAAGTGTAAGGATTTGAGCTTTGAGTTTGACGAAGGGCCAAATTGTGATGGCGGATCAGAGGACTGGATCCAGAGCACTGGACCACTGGATCAGAGCATCTCCAAAACTGCAGCTCTTGTGGGGTGTTCCTGGCCTGCTGTGGTCAGTATCTAGCAAAAGTGGTCCAAGGAAGGAACAGTGGTGAACCGGCAGTGTTGGGTAGGTTACTTTGGAAATGTAACAGGTTACAGGTTACTCTGTTTAAAATGTAATAAGTAGTGTAACTTTTCAATTACTTTATAAAAGTAAAGTAACTGATTACATTTGATTACTTTTGGTTTACTTTTAAGTTTATAACGGATATTTTCAACTAAATCATTTCCAAACATTTATCCCAGGCAGGGTTTACAGTAGAACTCAACTCTGTTTACTGTTAGAATTTTAAATCTTTCATCACTTGAATTAAGATTATATTTATTTAATTTTAAGCACAGCCACAAAACCAGACTTCATAACAAAAATTGTTTAATACTGTTTTAGGAATCAAATCTTTGCATAGCTATGACAGGACACACTGGCAAGTAACAATGCCTTGGAAAAAAAACATAATCTGTAAAGAGTCATCATAATGTACGCTACAGTGTTAAAATAACTAAGTTATATTAGATCTGACACCAACACATTTTCAGGGAGGAAAAATGTGAGCTATATATTTTCTGTCAAAGGGTTCATAAATAGAAGTGTGCCTGGTAAAGGCAGCTAGCAGCAGGGACGATTTTAGGATTTTCATTTAAGGGGGCTCAGCCCCCAATGAGGGTATAATAGTAAAAAATAATAAATAAATAAATAATAAAATAAATAAAATAAAGGTTTGACTAACAGGGTAGGATGGTAAACTTAATGCAGCATTCCACTGTATTGCATAGATGTGTATAACATTTGAGTACTGAACAAGCCAAATACGAGTCTTCCTGATCACACACACGCGCGCACACACACACACACACACACTCCTCTGATCCTCGCTCTGTGACTCCGCGGTTTGCGGATTTAAGAACGCGCTGAAAGACGGGGAGGAGCCGAAATCTGCCGCCGTTTTCATATGAAATTTAAAGGGTCTGAGCCGATCACTTATTCGTGTACAGTTTATGGAGAATCGCAGAATTTTAGGGGGGCTTTAAAATGGCCTAGCGACGCCCATGGCTAGCAGACTAGCTAATTTGTTCTGAATGTTTTGAAAACAGGTCTTGAGTACACTATGGGCTCGATGAACGTGCAGGCGTGTTTTAGTGGTTTTGTTTCCACAGAGCAGCTTCAGTAAATCAACTGACCTCTCCGTCACTTTTTATTATACAGAAACGAGTAATATATCATTCCAAACTAAAGGGTCTGTTTTTATTTCTGTACACTCACAATAATTACAAAAATTTTACATTTTAAATATATTATAAAATAAAGAATGGCTAGGTTCCATACCTGCAGATGCTTCCTCAGGTTCAACATTGAAGTTCAACATTTTAACAGCTAGCAAACAAATTTTGCACTGAACTGTTATATTTGCCTCTTATTGGATTTTAGGATGAAATTATGTTTAAATTTCCAGGACTGAAATGCATTTTTATCACTCGCCATGGTGGTAACTCTCAGACAGTGTAGTAGCCTAAAGCTTTCCGAGGCCATGTGGATTAACGTAATTGGCAGACATGCCGCAAATTCAAACCAGAGAACCAATCAAAATCATCAGAATAGCACCGCTTTAACAAACTCTAACAACAAATTAATAATTATTCAACATATACTAGTTTTTTTAAAGAAAATATTCAGATGTAACTCTATTTGTAATCTTTAACATTTTCATAAATAACTGTAATTTTAATTACATATTTTTCTAAGTAACTGTAACGAGTAAATGTTACATTTATTTTGTAATTAAGTTACGTAACGCCTTACATGTAACTAGTTACTCCCAACACTGAACCGGTGACAGGGTCATGGGCAGTCGAGGCATGTACGTTGGGAGCGAAGGCTGGCCCGTGTGATCCCATCCAACAGACGAGCTACTGTTGCTCAAATTGCTGAAGAAGTTAATGCTGGTTCTGATAGAAAAGTGTCAGGATACACAGTGCGGGACGGGTCAGGGCTGTTTTGGCAGCAATATTAGGCAGGTGGTCATAATGTTATGGTGTAATGTAATGTTATGGCAGTGTGTATCTGAGTCTCTGTGTGTCGGTTTAATGTTGAAACACTTTTAGTTGTGTATTGATTTGTGCATCTGGACTGATTTTCAAAAAGAAAAGATACTGATACAGATGAAGCCTGTTTGTTTTTGCACATAATGTTAATTTTTCACTGGATGTTGCACTGTGTGTGTGTGTGTTTGTTTACATAGGTGTAGTGTGTGTGTGTTATAAAAGGAACTACAGAATAGGCTTTTATATGAAGGTAATGCATGTCAAGGTGGTGTGATGTGGAACGACATGCAGTGGAGTTCTTAAAGGAATGATTATGTATTAGTCACAGATTATTTGGTGCTTCCACAGTACAAGTCTCTGTGTATGAGCTGTTACTATAGTAACAATAACGTATCGGAAGAAAGTGCGTTGATTGACCACTTAACCTCTGGAGCTACCTCTGACTCACACCATCTGACCAATCAGATTCCAGAATTCAGCATAAGGTATATTTAATGTTCTCTATTTTATTAGCTGCTATTCATAACCTGCTATTATTATTATTATTATTATTATTATTATTATTATTATTATAATTTTATAATTTTTATCTAAAAAAATTCTTCTACAACTTGTTCTACACAAACCCCCCAAAGTTGCATGCATCCAGGCGAAAATCTAAATCTAGCCATCTATGCCTTAAGATCATAAAATGAAGAAAAAGGTTGCTTTGTAAAACAAAAATATAATAATAAAATTTATTTATTTATTTATTTTTTAAAGTAGATATTTATTTTATGGGTTCATTTTCATTATTGACTTTTATATTGAATAGAATTTTTAATTTCTGCAGCAGTACAGTATTGTTGCGGTTTTATTTTTTTCTAAACACTTTATCATCAAAAAAAAAAAAACACATTTTGCAAAATCAAAACAATATTATCATTTCACTCAGCCTGTCTCTCTCTCTCTCTCTCTCTCTCTCTCTCTGACACACACACACACTTGTTTTTCAGTCCATCTTTGTTCTGTTATCTGTCAGTCTTCCCCTTTCTCTGTTTTCTTGCTCGTACCCCCCCCCCCCAATCTCATCTCCTCTGTCATGTCTTGTGCTTTTTTCTTCTCGTCTTCTCTTCTCTCATTGCTCACAAAGAAACAGGCTTTCTCAAGTGCTACTCTCATCTTAATTAAGAGAGAGAGAGAGAGAGAGAGACACGGAGGGTGAGAGAGAACCAGACCGTGTTTGAATTAAGTGAGGAGAGAAAAAGCTAAGTAAACTTGTGTGTGTGAGGTTTATGTTTCTGTGTATAAAAAGTGAATCTAAAGAGGTATTTTTTATTTATTTAATTATTATCGTTTTTGGATAAAAAGCCGTTCTGAATTGCCCTTGAGCTTTCAGTGAGGCCTTATTAGGATGATGTGGTGTGTGTAGGGGTTACTCGTCCTGTCCTTGGCCCTTTGTTCACCGCCGGTATGCGTGTCTGGCTCGGTGCTGAAGTAGGGAGGCAACATCGCTGAAGGCTTTTGATCAATTTTTTTTTTTTACTATTTAATTGAAGAAAGGCGCTCATAAAAAGTTTGCTATTTTAGACACAAGCGTAGAGGACATGATCAAAGCAGAGGATGAAGCTTGTGATGTGATGAGAAAAGTACTGTGAGCATCACAACACTTCAAGACTTTCGTCTGATGCTCGATTAAATTTGTTATAGCGTGTTTGAGGATTTGTTTCATGTAATGTTTCATCAAACTTAATACTTTGGAAAAAGAAATAGCCTTTATTGGTCACATATATATTACTGCACAGTGAAATTCTTTCTTCACATATCCCAGCCTTGGAGGTTGGGGTCAGAGGGTAGGGTCAGCCATGATACAGTGCCCCTGGAGCAGAGAGGGTTAAGGGCCTTGCTCAAGGGCCCAATAGTGGCAACTTGACGGTGCTGGGGTTTGAACCCCCGATCTTCCGGTCAGCGACCCAGAGCCTTAACCACTTGAGCCAGCACTGCCCCTTATCCCTTCATTTCTTCAGCAGACCTCACTTTGTGCACAGGGGATGCATAATGTCACGCTGGAACAGGTAAACAAAATGTAAACAATCTATAGTGATCCACTAAAAATAAATTCCAAAAAAAAGAAATTTAACTTTAAAAATGAAAGAAAGAAAGAAAAAAAACAGAGGCCGGTGATGGAGCGAGGGTTTATCACAAGCAGTGACCAGAACGAACTTGTCTCCCAGATGATCTGTGCCAGTAAAAGCACCCATAAACAGACAAAAAGTACAACATGTTTGTTAATGAGCTGAACTTTGTAAACGTTGGTTAATCGGTGAGGTATAAGTGGAATAGTGAATAGATTTTGGCTTTGAGGTGTTGTGTGGGTCAGTAGTCTGCTGTGTCCCTCAAGACATCACTCAAGTGTACTTGTTAGAGTCTTAGGCCACGCCCATTCCAGACATCCCACATGCATGTTGTTAATATTTTACTTCTTGTTCTTGGGATAGTTTTTAGTTGCTTTAGATAAAAACTTTCCTTAAAAAATGTAGGTTTTAAAGGGTTCCAGATGAAGCTTGTAGTCGTTGTGTTACCTGCAACCTGCTGATGAAATTATAACAACAATTAATGTAGAGTTTAGTCGTGTCCAGAGTGGAATGTGTTCAAGGCTTCAGCTCCATGCCACGAGAGAATATGACGCCTTGGGTGTATCTTCCACTGCTGTACACAGGTAGGAGTGTGTGTGTGCGTGTGTGCGTGTGTGCGTGTGTGTGTGTGTGTACGTCCATCCTCCTCCAGTTTAAGGGAACAGCTTGTCTCAGATACTGTCTTATTAACAGAGTTGGCAGCGAGCCCTTTCACCTTTACCTCGGCTGTATTAACCATGGCAACCTTCCAGGTCACTTACATACACACACACACACACACACACACACACACACACTCAAACACTCCTACCTGTGTACAGCAGTGGAAGATACAAAATATATAGACACACTGAGCTGTTTCTTTGTTTCACACAGAACTCTCTAGTCAGTTTCAAAGATGCTGTATGCGGCCACAAATTATCAAATTATTCTGTTTTCATATTTACCCGTTTTTGTGAAAGGAGAGTTTGTATGTCTGCTTTCATTTCGGATCATGGTGCACAAGAACGTAACTTGGGGGTGAGCCAGTTTTTGTTTTATTGCATTGAATAAAAATCATGCTGAAAAAGCTTGACAAACAGCTAAAGAAAAATCAGTTAAAATCAAGTAAGATTATAAATATTAACAAGTGATTTTGTGTAGAAACCTGATATGTCTTTAGCATATTTAGGTTCTTTGGTATCTTCAACATATCACAGAACAGTTCCTCTGCAAGTTAGCTCAAATGTGATTGTGAGCAAAATATATAAAGCTGTAAAACTTTGGGTGACACAATCAGAGCGTATAACTATAGCAGTTAGAGTCGGACCTGACTTCAGAGAAACGCTTTCTATTTCCCGCATTTATTTTATTAACTTTGTCTCTTCTGCTGCTGCTCACTGCCAGCTCTGAGTCTCTACCGATCTTCTTCTGACTGAAAGATCAACTGTTTTAAGATTTGCATTAAAACAGAACACTTTCTCCTGTCCTTGGGTTTTTCACTAAAACACTTGCTGAAATTATTTGAGTTTAATTAGCTCCCGTGCCAAAATGTCGTATGTTCAGACTCCCATATATCACCATCTAGCAATTAGAAGTTTGTCGAGTCTGTGTTAGGTTTTCTATTTAAAAAAACTTTCTGCCTTTTCCCCAGATATTTGCACCCAGGCTTTTTAATCTGATGTTGATATTTTGAATGATAAGGTCAAAAACTCAGGCAAGGTTTCAGACTCCTTCTCTGTAATTATTCTGTAATCAAAACTCTAAACTACTTGCACATAATTTAAGATGATTCAAAAAAATATTGCTTCATCAAGTTAGAGTTTAGCATTCTATAACTTACAATATCTCCTCCCTCTTCACCTCTCTTCTTGATTAAAATTAGTCAACACCTTATTAGTTACTACTGTTAGTATTTAACATAACGTAGTTCAACAAATTTCGAAAAATTTAATGGACTTTGTTTGCTTTATTTCTTCTTTTGGTTGTCCAGAAACAATTAAACCTGCTTAAGAAGTGGAAGATGAGTTTTAATGTAGATATGGTGGTGCTTTTATCTGGGAAATGATTACCATCATGTCTCATGATCACGCCGAGTTCCTCATACGAACCCAAAGTTGATTATTATCCACAACACTGTTTTATTCTTCTTATACCACAGCAGCAAGTGCAATTTTTTAACGCCACATTGTTGTTTTGAGTGTTTATAGTTATATTTAACAATGTGGAACGTCCATGAGACAAGTTGTAGCCTGTTGCCGCATGACAGAAGCAGCTGCATATCTGAGACTGAACGCTTCTAATGTAAATATTTTTGAGTAGCTGATCTAACCACCAGGCCGTGTGTTTACTGTTGCACACAGCCACTGTGGATAAAATAATCATGTTCTTGGTTGATCTTTTTGCATCACTTAGTCTTGAGTAGTCTTGAGCATTTAATTGTGTTTCTCCTGTCACGGTGTGTTCAGAAATCATTTGCAGCTTCTCCACATGGTCAGTTATGTATTGTTATAGTGGATTCAGAAAGTATTCACACCTTTTTAGGCTTTGCACACTTTGTGTTGTTGATTTAATTTTAAAGAATTAAAATTTACTGATTAAAAATTAAAAAAGGTTAAATTTAGACTCGTTGATAGTAGCATTCCGAAATGAGCTTAGGTCCATCCTGTTTGTTTTAAACATTTCTAAATGTCTCTAGAACTTGACTGGAGTTCACATTCATTTGAATGGACATGAACACACATACCTGTGTTTAAAGTCCAGACAGAAATCCAAGCCACAAAAGATTTTAAAGAAACTCTTAGTGGACCTCCAAGATCGCATTGTGTTGAGACATAGATCTTTGCTGAGGATATAAAACCACTTCTGAAAGGCCTTGTCGTCGCTCTTAGTCTCTGATCTACTGAACCTTCATGAGGATGTGCACTGCAGAGCACTTCTTTAAGTCTTCATAGACTTGTGTTCATCTTGTAACTGTCTATAAGATGGTCAAGATGATGAAAGACAACCCAGAGAGCGAGCGCACTCTAACAGAGCCTCCACAGAGATGTGAGAACCTGATGGAAAGACAACCATTTCAGAAATCCTCCATATTTATGTTACAGTAAAGTACTGAGGATTTCTGGTCTGATGGAACATGAAACATGGTGCTGCATTAAGTGCCATCCATGTGGTGAAGCATGGTTGTGGCAGCGTCAAGCCATGGGGATACTTCTCAGCAGCAGGTTGGTTAGAGTGGACAGAAAGACCCTCTTGGATACCTGATCAATGTAATTGTCTAATTTATTGTCCTTTATTCTGTTTAAATTATTATAGTAACAAGACACAGGATTATAATTCAACAATACGTGAAGAGGAAATTACTTCTTGATTAAGTTTTAACATCGCACGAAGAATTTTATCACGAATAACCGACTAGAGACTTATCGAATGTAGCACCTGCAGATGTCCTGAACAAAATTATGCAGTAAACCGCATCATCGTAATGTATGTGGTGGTTTCTTTTTCTGTGAAGTGGATCAGGAGTTCCCAGTATTCATATAGACTCCTCTGCATGTTCCTGAATTATTCATGTGTGTGTGTGCGCGTGTGTGTGTGCACGTGTGTGCGCGTGTGTGTGTGCACGTGTGTGCGCGCGTGTGTGTGTAAGTGTGTGTGAGTGCATGCGTGTGGACAAATGTGAAGCTTAGTTTGAGCTCCAGATCTAAGGTCACTCATCTCGAGTGGCTTTCCTGAGCTGCTGATGTGTCTCTTCTCTCCGTTTCCTCTCTTTTTCTTTTTTTGCTTTTCCTTTCTTTGACTTTTAATGCACAGAGAATTTCACATCCAATTTATAAAAAAAAAATTCAATTCTGAAGGTTGGTTTCAGATAATTCACCTCCAGTTAAAAGATCTTCGAAGGTCTCAATTTTAGCCATTTTATTATACTTTTAAGCACACTGGTGATCTCTTTCATACTGAAGAGGAAAAAGTAAAAGAAATGAATTTTGCACAAGGGAAGAATGTGCAGTGATGGGAAATGAAGCAGAAGGGCCGTTAATAATAATGAGGATAACAGTAAAGCGTTCATCAGATGTATTCCTGTGATATTCCTGTCCCTGTGATGTCCAGAAACTTTTTTTTGGACACGATCACTCTCTTGCTTGAGTGAGGAAGTAGAAAAATGATCCTAATCATTCAGCCTAATGAAGACGAGCTCCTTGTTTATGTGATGTGCTCCATAAATAGGAACATATGTTAACAACGTATTTATATAAACACTGTAATGGTCTTTGCTGTTCCTCACCTGCTCAGGCTGTGTAACTATAAATCATCATGATGAGAAGAAGAGCTACAGGAGTCATGTATTGAGCACATTTCCATCCCTACTTCTCCAGGAAGCTTGTTATTCTGGTTAGGTTCCCTTCAAAGTTTTTGCTTTTTTTTATTTTTGCCAAAACAGTACATTAGAGTCTCTGTGTCATCTTAGAACCTTTAACTGTGTTTCCCTCCATGCAGAGTAAACAAGATGATACTCCAGTGTGTGTTTTCTTTTCTATAATGGTATAATGATGACATTTTGCTTTTGTCAGCCATGTGTGAAAAATAGATTGTTAATTGAACACAGAAGAAATTTTCTGACTACAGGACACAGTAAATCTGAGGCCGTATCTCCCCCCAGGTTCTCTCTGTAACCCAGGGAATCTGGCTTCAGGCACGAACATCACCACACTGCCCAATTATCTGCCCTAAGCTCGACTACGTATCTGTCATTAAAAAGGTCAGGAATGATGCATCTGAACAGGTGGACAAATTAGTGTAACTGTGGATGGATGTGATCTGGATGGAAGTCTAGGGGCAGACACAGGATTTTAAAAGAAATGATGAACTTTGGTCACTAGGAGATCATCAAGTATTATTATATCGTAGTATTTTGCGATCATTTTTTCTGTTTAAAATATCTCATTGGAACTGGAAGTCTAGCATTTTCACCTTTTCTTAGTCAGGAACCATGTTAGTCACATACACTCAATAGTAATGTGCACTCAGGAGTAAATGTTTTATTTATTTAAAAGGTTATAACAATGTTTAAGGAAAGTATGCAGATTGATTTTATTTCACGTTAATGAACTCAAAACGTCCTCCAGTACATTGACAGAAAGTGATGCCCAGTCTTTATTTGTCTTGGCTCATTTAAAGCAGTCTCTTTAGCGCTAAAATGTGTTTCAGTGGGAGTTCCTTTTTTTCTTTTTTGAGAGGGTTGATGTTCCAGAATTATTATATTTTTTCATGTTTAAACATTTTAAATGAGTGTCTTAAAGAGGAACCGGACAGACATCTGGGATAAATTTTCGTCTCTTAAAAAGAGATGAGTAAATAAAATGTTCATAGTTCATGCTGTAAAACTTGTATCCTCAACAGAATAAAATCAATCAAGTCGCTGCTTCTGCCCAGTCATTTCTGGAATAAGACGTAGAAATCCGAGTTTGTTCTAGGTTCGACTCATAAATCTTTTCCTACGAGTATCTTTTAGCCCCAAAAAAAGTTATTATTTATTGGGCGGAAAAAAATGAGGAAATTAAAACAGAAAGCCTAAAAAACCTTGTATTTGAGAGGACCGAGCGAATCTGTCGCAGGGCGCGTCGTGTGCTTCCACAGCGGAGAAGTCACAGGTTTCATCATTGTGCAAGGTTAGAATTTTTATGTTTGTATCACAGCCAAAAGGGAAGAGGTAGCTGAATGTCTTTAGCGGTGTGAGGCTAATTGCTCGTTTCTACTCCACCAAGTTCAGCGTGCAGGGATTCATGCTGCTCTGCCTCAATGGAACAACACGCAGCATGACCTTTGATACAGCGCTTTGATTTAAAGCATAAAAAAGTGCATGGACTCGTGAGTGCAGGCAGACAGCATGACCTGTGGAGATGGAGAGAGAGATCTCTTCCCTCTCTCTCTGTCTCTCTCTCTCTCTCTCTCTCTCTGTTTCTGTCTCTCTCAAAGTACAATGAACTGCGAATCGGATATTAAAAGATTCATCAGATTGACAGATCAATTGATCGCTGAAAAAATAAAAGTTTATTACTTGTCTGTAGTTTGTAATTTGTTAATAAGTACACAATTTTGACACAGATTCCTCTGAGTGGAATTATTTGGATTAATTCTTATTCTTATCTCATGCTCAGATTCGTCAGGTTCAGTATCAAATATAACAGCGTAAATTAACCTGAATATGCTGGACTTGGATGGATGGAGCTAATTAAAATAGTTATGCTTAATTAATTTCCTCACACACTGAGACATTTAAGCTTCACCTCCGAAACATCATTTAATTCTGCTCTAATTTCTCATCTTTTTTTGAGGCATGGAGAGATTCATCATCTAGCCAAGCTTTAGTGTTCTGCCTAGGCCCAGGTTTTGTTTTGTTAGGAAACTGATTCACAAGGATAAAAAATAAGTGGATAACATGCAAGGAATATCACTCGACAGGTTGTGAGGATATACAAAAATAATCCTACACCAGAGTGGTGTGAGTTCATCTGACTACAGGGTGTGGAGTTCCACTTGGACCACGGTGATGTACCAGTGATTACAGTGCTGAATTTATTAACCAACAACACAATGCACATTTTAATGGAATCTAGTTCGAATTAATATTAATCTGACTAATATCACAGTCTCTCTCTCTCTCTCATTCACATTTACACACAATCATTCAGTCATTCATAAAAGCAGAAACTTGTCTGTGCAGAAAAACCTGTACAGAGCATTAACACTGGAGGCTTCTTCCCTAAAAGTTGGAAAAATTTAAAAACAACGTTGAATTTGTATTTTGTTAGGGTTGATTTGTATGTACATTTTTATATGTGCAAAGAAGGTTATTTTACTGGATATTTTTTCCCCCAAAAGTGCTTTAATGAAAAAAAATAAATAAATAAACTTGTGTGTACACACACCCACACAGTCTGGCGCTCTCGTAGTGTTAAAAAGTTGTTTCCCGGATATAGATTGTTCTTCATTCCGTTCTTTGTTGTTTTCTGGTCCGGATTGTGATAAGTGGGTTCAGTGGGTTCTTTCTGTCAAGCCGTAGAGGTGTTGACCCTCAGGCTGCGTGTCTGTGTCTATTGACACTATTACGCAAAAAAAACAGAACCAAAAAAAAGAGCCCTAGACCTTTAGCACAATTCAGTTGTGTGTGTGTGTGTGTTTTCCCCCTCGTATTTCAAGGACTTTATCTATCTCATGGAAATGGCACATTTCTCTTAGATGTGCTGCCATTTTCAAGACAGGAAAAAGTCCAGGGATGGATTCTAAAATGTAACATAAAATGTTCAGAGGGGAGGGAAAAAAAAAATTCTATCGATCTGGCACTCCGCAGTGGTAATGGACTTTAGACTGCATCGATGCGACACAACAAGTGGTGAAATGAGTGCGTTATGGACTAGTTATCCTGTCTGGTACAGATTTTCTCCGAAAAGAGCACTTAAAGTAGTCTTTCGAAGGATACGTCGACCCAGGATCCGTTTCACAGAACTACCCCGAGACCTGAAAAACAAAAAGTAGCACTTGTTTTATTTATTTATTGATTTATCTCAGATGACAGCGCTTGTCTGTCATTATCATTTCCGTAGAAATAGGCAGGACGCAATTTATTTATTTCACTTTTTTTCTTTTTTTTTTTTTTATCAGTCTCTCCTACTCAAGAAAGAATTTAGGCACAAGGGGAACATTTACACAACATCTGCTTCACCGTCGAAGAGACAACTGGTGTCTGAATTCTGCTGCTGCTTCTTCAGTTTTTGGATTGGAGATATGAGGCTGACGTTTTTTAAACTGCCTTTGCCTTGTCATTTAAATTATTCTAAATCTTCGACTCAAGTTGCTCCAGCGTTCTGTCTAGAGCTTCAGACTTGGATTCTTTTTGTATGGGGAAAAAAAAACACACTGTGGGCTTTCGAAGAGAGTTGCTTCAGTTCATTTGCACACCATGTGTCCTCGACCATGTTCATCCTGAATACCAGCATTCCACTAGTTTGAACGTACATTTAAAGCTTAAACCACTCTTTAAGATTTCTAAGACACATAAATGCATTATTTCTCCACGACGCCCCTGACCACTTGGAAACTCCTGATGCACTTGCTCCTGAGAACTTTCTGTAGCGGTTCCTTTAGTCTGAAAGACCCCGATTCTATACTATTTGTGAAAAAATTGTTTTTAATTTTTTAAATCTTTAAGGACACCAGACCATCAGAGCCGTGCGTTTCTTATCTAAACTGCACAGTTTTATAGAACGTCTTTTGTTTTTTATGCTGGAGAGTTACATCTTCTCTTCACTGGAACTAAGAAGCCCAGACCTGTTCCTGTTACCCATTGACCCTGTGCACAAAGCGAACTCCATGAAGACACGGTGTGTTAAGTTTGTAGCAGATGAACTCAAGTGACTGTGTGTTTGTACTTTGATGCACCGTCTGTCTGTGTTTTGAATTTTGGTGTGGGTCATGATGACAGATTGGGATCAGCCCTAATAGAAATGTCCTTCCGACTCTCTGGCTCATGTTTGTTACTATCTGTTCTAAGCACTTAACGTTGTCATGATGATGAGACTTAAAACAGTTAAAGTAATAAATAATGAAATGTCCCTGAGCTCATTTTGGACACACGAACATCTCTTGGCTGATGGACTACATCTGTTTTGGGGTGTGTGGTAATTGTCTGTCTGACTTTTTACCATGTTTTCTGTTTCAGGTCATTTTAATTTGGAGCAGGCTGTATATGTTTATTATTGTTGCATATAAATATATGAACACATATGGTGCATAAAAATGAATTGTACTGAATATTTTTTTTATTATTTTCAGCTTTGTGATGGTTACAGGCGCTTAAGCCAGGACCTTGTCTGAATTCTCCACCCCACGATGAGCTCCTCGTCCCCGACCATGCATGAAGCAAAGGACGTGGATCAGGAGGAGGCACCGCCCCTCTTTCCTTCCCTCTATCCTACGTCTCTAGGGGTGGACAGAGGAACTGTGTGTATCCCTTCTCCGTACGCAGATAACAGCCACGGAGAGATGTGCTTTTATGGTCCGCCTGTGCCCGAGAACCCAGCCGTGGCACCTCCTCTCAGCCCGTCGCTCATCTGGACCTCTCACAACACCCACACCATGCCAGCTCTGTCCCTGCACTGCCCCCCTGCACTGCCGTACAGCGAGCCACAGATACACACCACCTGGGCTGACAGCAAGCCACACGGCACGGTTCGAAACAGGTGAAGGGCCGAGGGGCTTAAAGAATATCCATCTCATAATGCTTAATAAAGCAATTTCTTACACTACCAGTCAAAAGTTTGGACACACCTTTTAATTCAGTGTTTTTTGTTTAGGGATTTATTTTCTACATTCTAGAACCATACTGGAGATTTCAAAACCATGAAATAACACATGGACTTCAGTAATCCATATGTAATGACAACAAAAAACAGTCAGTTGTTATTTTAAGACACGAAGGTCAGGTGTTCTGGAATAGTTCTTGTAAGAACAGTATCGTCAAGTGCATTTGCAAAACCCATCAAGCACCATGATGAAACTGGCTCACATGAAGACCATCCCAGGAAAGCAAGACCAAAACTGACCTCTTCTGCAGAGGAGAAGTTCATTTAGAGTGACCAGCCTCAGAAATCACCAATTAACATCACCTCAGATTAGAGGCGTTATGAAGTCAATATCAACTGTTCAAAACACATTATTGTGGATTTCGGCCGCCTTCAGCATTGTTTTAGAATGTAGAAAGAAAGAAACATCAGGAAAGACCATGGAATTAGAAGGTGTGTCCAAACTTTTGACTGGTAGTGTACATCTCATGAATTATCATCAGTTCAAAATATTTACTGATTGAATTTATACCACAGCACTGACCAGACTGGTCAGAAGGTGTTCTCTTACAGAAGTGCTGCCCATAGTTAAAGTCACAGGTTTATATTAATGTCCTCATTCTGATATGTTATTGTTCTTATAGTAACAGCTCATTCGTAAGGAAGTATACAGCAGACCCTCCATATAATATTTGACTAATTGTTGTACGGTTATATTTTTGTTAAGGAAACATTCGTTGTCAGTTCTCAGAGGTAACTTTTAACTTTGGTTACTTTTAAGTTTTCCATCTCATAATATTCGTGTATCTGTGTGTGTGTGTGTGTGTGTATAACGATCTTTCGACACTGTAGTATAAGGGGAATAAAACATTGGGATGGTAACAGTGATTCTGCGTTATCGCATCATTGTTGATTACTTTCTTGAACTTTCTTGGAGGTTGCAAGTCAAGGCTGCTATCTTCTGAATTGTATTAGTTTTGTGTTTCATTTGACTCTTTCTTTCTCTTCACAGCTCTTTCCTCTCTCATGCAAAGTTGTTCGGGAAGCGATCGGAAGACGGCGACGAAGCTCTGAACTCCTCTTCCACGTCGTCGGGTGCTGTGATCAAAGGTGACATGCACTTCTGTGTCGTCTGTCACGACTACGCATCAGGCTACCACTACGGCGTCTGGTCCTGTGAGGGCTGCAAGGCTTTCTTCAAGAGGAGCATTCAAGGTACCAAAACTAATACACAAGACCTTTTTATATTCTCATGCAAGTAAGACACTGAGAAACAGGTGATGAAAAACAGCAACAACTTTTTTTTTTCTCTCCACATCAACGGTTCTCAATTGCAACGGTCCATGTGGGACAAAAACATTAAAACGTAACGACAGCAAACCAATACTGGTAGAAGCCAAAATGTCCTCAGCCAGCCTGTCTGTCTGTCTTTACAAGTTGAATAGAGACACCGGTTCAGAGAGAAACTGAGTGCAGAAAGCTTTTGAATTGAAGTACAGAAGAGGTTGAAATTGAACTTTTTTTTTATGTTTTTACTGTTAATGCAGTCCCAACAAACACGCCCACACCCCTGAGTAACCACAGGTCCTGTGAGATCTGTTGTTCTCTCCTGAGTTTATAGCCTGTCTGTGAGGTGTTGTGTCTCCTCTATTCTAGTCAGTTAGGTGAAACAACAATGAGTAACTCACCTTGGAACCTGTTTTGCCTAAAACTAACCCATTAACAGTAAAATGCTCTTAATCACTGCTTAAAAGTTGTTGTTTTTTTTTTACTTGTTATATAAATTGATAAATAGCCTGTCACCACGAGTATACTACCATTATATCGTGGGTCCCCTAATTAAATGACCCCCACAATGGACATTATTCATTTTCTGCGATCCCAATTTTTTTTTCAGATTTAGATTAGACATAGGATTGCTGAATTTGAACATGTCATCAATTTACATGTGTAAAAAGCAACCAAAAACCAAAGCTGACTTTACCAGTCTGATGGGAAGTGGTGTGAGAAAATAATCCATGCTGGGGTGGTGTGATATGGCCCAAGTGAACGAGAGGAGTATTTTTTTTCATGCACTCTCTCTGTGTAGCTTATTTAAGTTCTGAAGGTTTGTCGAGTCGATCTGTTAAACACGCTGATGAGCTCTGTGTCTTTAAAATCCTTGAGGTTGTCATGGGCTGACTGTATAGCCAAAAGCATCTAGTAATTTAGAAAATTCTATAGACAGGTATGCAAAGCAGAGCTGTAAATGGAAAACTCAGTTAGTGTTACTGTGTAATAACACTCTAGAATTCTACACAAGTATGCAGTTTGGTTAGTTTGTCTGTTTGTTTGTTTTTTTTGCTGATCTATGCCAGTGTGGTGTCAGGTTAGTGAAACAGGCTAAAGTAACAGCTCACACTTTGTATATATATACTGCAGGACACAACGACTACATCTGTCCAGCCACCAACCAGTGCACAATCGACAAGAACCGCCGCAAAAGCTGCCAAGCGTGCCGTCTACGCAAGTGCTACGAAGTGGGCATGATGAAGTGCGGTAAGCTTCCATTCGATTTTCCCCGTGCTCAGACCTTTCCCTCTGCCTAAAAGTGACAAAAACACAATAAATGATGCTCATTGGAAGCCCCACTTCTTTCCCCCTATCTCACACTTAATATTTTGGCTGTTTGAAAGTGATACTGATGCAGCACCTCCACCCCCCAATTCAAGGTGCACGACGTGAGAGGTGTGGTTATCGAAGTTCCCGCCACCGCCGGGCCACTCAGATCAGAGACGGCTCGGTCAGGCTCGTGGGGGTCCGAGGTCATGCCCAGAGACATTCTCAAGCCCCGCTCCATCTCTCACTTTCTCACCCTGGCGTCAGAGTGCCAGCCAAGATTGGGTTTTCAGGTTTGTCCCCTGAGCAGCTGGTGCACTGCATCCTAGAGGCGGAGCCGCCGCAGATCTTCCTGAGGCAGCAGATGAAGAAACCATACACTGAGAGCACTGTGATGATGTCACTCACGCAGCTCGCTGACAAGGAGCTCGTCCTCATGATCAGCTGGGCCAAGAAAATTCCAGGTCTGTGTGTGTCTGTATATGCTGTAGGTGTCTCTCTGTGTGTGTGTGTGTGTGTGTGTATGTGTGTATGTGTGTGTGTGTGTGTGTGTGAGAAAAATCGAGAATGTATGGACTAAAAGTGATACTGTTCAGTCCACACGTTCTCATATGTTCTCATTTCTGTTGTGTGCGCTCTGTTCATCAGGTTTTGTGGAGTTAAGCTTGGCCCATCAGGTGCACCTGTTAGAGTGCTGCTGGTTGGAGGTGCTCATGTTGGGCCTGATGTGGAGGTCAATCGATCATCCTGGAAAACTCATCTTCTCCCCAGACCTCAAACTCAACAGGTAAACGTTCTCCTTTCAGAAAACTTTACCATATGAACAATTACACGCTTTCACTGCCTTGTGACCAAACAGTGTCCAGAATTCAGCAGTGCTGTGGCACGATGTTGTATAATATAAGGTCCACAGACCTTCTGGTGATGTTTCACAGCTGGACCACAGTACTGTTAAAGAACAAAGAAACCGCAGCATCACTGTTTAACTGTGCTGATTCTGACATCATCAGCAAGTGTGTGTGTGCATGTGTGTTTAACTCAGAATAGCGCATCTTCATGTACTTATCTCTTGCTTATGGCTCTGTGTGTGTGTGTGTGTGTGTGTGTGTGTGGTTGGAATTTAATTCCACACTTCCACGGTGATTATCTCTAAGGTCTTAACTAACCTTGGAACGTTCCTATAACATTGGCTTATTTGCCAACAACACTCTTACATAGTTAGAGTACTCTAGTTGATACGTGTGTGTGTGTGTGTGTGTGTGTGTCTATTCAACTACTCCCCCCCGGGAGGATTTTCAATGCCGCAATAGAAACCTGTGGATCTTTGGTGTAGTGTACATCAGCCTTGAAGTGTACGTTGTTGCCATCTCTGAGCCAAACTGTTGGTGTGTGTCAGTGACTCTAAAACTCAACTGGTTTCCTGACATTTTTAAACAGTACGTCCGGTGCACATACTGGAAATTATTGTTGCTTAATTTTACAGCCAATTCATTATCAAAGATCAAATATTATCTGTTCTCTATTTCTGTCTTTCTATCTTTGGATTTCGTCTCTCTCCCCTTCTAGAAACTTTTTTTTATCTAGATATCTTTCTATCTTTGTATTTCTTTCACCATCTTTATGATATATGTGTGTGTGTGTGCGCGGGCTTTCCCTCTCTCTGTATCTATTGCCGTCTTTTTCCGTCATTATCTCATTAACTTTTTCTCCCATTCTCTCTCTCTCATTATCGTAGGGAGGAGGGAAGCTGTGTTGAGGGGATCATAGAGATCTTTGACATGCTCTTGGCCGGCTCCTCCAGGTTCAGAGAGCTGAAACTGCAGAAGGAGGAGTATGTCTGCCTCAAAGCACTCATTCTGCTGAACTCCAGTATGTGTGAGTGTGCCTATTAAGTGTGTGTGTGTGTGTGTGTGTGTATATGTGTGTGTGTGTGTAAGAAAGAGTGAGAGAGATCAGTGAGTTCAGCTGCATTGCTGTCTTGATTTTTCTGATTAAACTTTGTTGGATTTTTTAATGCAACACTCACGCAGCATTGTTTAAAACCATAATTTAGCTCTGCATGCTGTGCGATGTATTTAAATTATTTAAGACGGATAAATCTTTTAAAGTATGATTTTCCCTCGAGTTTTTTAAAAATGAAAACCACAAACAAATGAGTAACTTAAAGAGCCTGAGGTTCCTAAAAAAAATTAATAAAATCTTCAGTTGCCAGTGGTTTGGTCCAAACAATAACACAAAACCATGAAGGTCTGAAATGTTTCCTGTTAGGCCATAAGGTGAACTAGGGAAAAGTTCACCTCACCTCATTTGAGACAAGTATTGGTACATTAGTCTACAGAACTGTGAATAAAGACCATGAAATGGGGCAAATTTGTACAAAACAGAATTCAACTTCACAGATTGGCATCAAACAAAATTGAACATAGAAATTTTTATTTAAAAAAAAGTCATGTTTTATACATCAGAATTTTCAGTAGGCATGGAGCAATCAGAGAAAAGTAAAAATAAAAACACTCTTTGGGCCAAGTTGAGTGAAATGACTCAAAATTCTGCCCTGCTGCCCTGATTTTTCAATAATGCCAAAATTTTACAATTTTACAGCAGATTCATTACTGCTCCAATGAACCTGAAATATGACCCAGCTCAACATTCCTCATCACTAACATCCCTATCACGATCATCAGAGCCATCATCCCACATAGTTCTTTCCTCTGTTTCCTGGGAAACATTTGCACAATTGTGGCAATTTTGCAGACATACAGGAACATCTTCCAGTCTCACATTTGCTTTGTTTGCAACTGCAGTGGACAACCTGCAACACACTTTCGGGGGCCAGATTTCTAGTCATCCAGGTCACTGTTAACTCCCCATCCTCGAGGTGCCATCCATTGCCAACAGGTGAAGGGGCACACATTATACCTTTAAGAGAATGTCTCATTATGGCTGCTTGGTAGTTTGCCCTTTTGCAGTGTTGGTACAGGGCCTCACTTGTTGGAGGCATGGATCGTTCTGGCAAAGCTGACGATGCCATGCAGAATGCTTTGTATCTTGCATCGTTCACACTTTTGGCACATGGCTGGCCATATAGGTGACACGCATATTTGCAAAGTATTTCAAAGGTAGACTGGTCCAAGTTAAAACTGCTACCCAGATTTCTAAATGCAGTCAGGAAATGCAGTTCCTCTTTCTCACAAGCAACAGAAAATGACTTCTTTTTTTTTTTCCTTTGCCATAAAAGGCACTTGTAGAGTCACAGCCAGAGAAGGTATGGATACCAATAAGTGCCAAACATACACTGGTGCCAAGAGCTGATGACAACTTAGATAAGTCAATGATCCTTGTTTTGTTGCCAACCCCAGTGAAAAAATACAATCTATATGGTAAATCTGGCTGCAGACTTAATGCAGTCACTGCCACATCAGTATCAGGGCTCTTGATGACTATAGTTAGTAATTCCTGTGCAGCATGTTGTGCATGAAAAAACAACCTGGTGTCACATTCCTCATGATCACATGTATGTTTCTGCTATTCTCTGACTCTCACCCTGTAAAACAAGCCATTGTTTGATGCTGTTTCTAAATGTATCCCATCGCGTGCGTGTAAACTCCTTCTTTTCTTCCTTCTTTACGGACGTGAGATGCATATAGCATTGTTTATAAACCTTTTTACTGACTTTTGGTGTGGAGGTCTGGCAGTAATTTCATCCTCTTCGCTACTCGATAGTGACAACAAGGGCGCTGCCATCTTGAACTCATTGGTCCTCATTGGTCAAGCGGGAGGCACGTGATGAAGCCGCATCACTCCCGAGCAAAAAAAATGATTACGCAAGGATGGAACTATTCCCGACTTTAAACACGTATAAAAAATAAACTGCAGGATTACAGACAGAGAACTTTTATTTTTTCATTCTTAACCAGTAGATCTTTTTATTGGAATGAAAAGAGTTTAGTGCCCCATATATGGGAACGGAATGAAACGAAAAGCTGCTTCACCTTACGGCCTATGTCCGTGATTTAAGTCCGAGTCTCTCTGCCGTGTCACTGTCATGTCTCAGACACATTAGGCCATATTAAAGCCATTAGGGAGACAAATTTTGTGAGCTTTTCAAACTCTGTTGTTTTCTTTGCTTGCACAAGACATTAGGAGTGCTGTTTACGATCATGAAACTGCAGGCAGCTTTATACCTTTATCCCCTACAATCTTAAACGATCAGTTCCTGTTAAAAATAAAGAAATAAATCTTTTTTCCCAGTTAACTCTTTGCCTTGAACTTGAACAAAAGTCACAGTGCATCATTTTTATATTGTACCTGAGCCAACTAAATTCCTGAGCAGAAGTTTTGGAATGCCTTCTAGTATAGCTGTACTTTTGCGTGAATTGTTTGGAGTGCCAGACTCCAGACCATGTGAAAGTAAAAAAGTATTCAGTTTCTCACTGACAGTTTATATAAATGATATCTTCTTCTTTTATCCTGGGATGAAATGAATGCGTTCCTCAGACATGACATCATCAGAGAGTGAGAAGGATTTGGAGAGCAGGGCAAAGTTGCTACAGCTGCTGGACACCGTGACGGACGCGCTGGTGTGGGCCATCTCACAAACAGGTCTATCTATGCAGCAGCAGTCCGCACGCCTCGCTCACCTACTCATGCTGCTCTCGCATATCCGGCATCTCAGGTACTACAAACCTCTGGCTTCCGGTCCCATCGGTTTAACAGCCAAACAGTTATCTAGTTAGTCGTGAGACCTTTAAGGGTTGTACTACCATCCCCAGGAAGATCTTTTAGGTGTGTGTTACTTATAATTCACTTTTCTTCTCTCTTCCATCTGCAGTAACAAAGGTATGGAGCACCTTTCCAGTATGAAGCAGAAGAACGTCGTCCTGCTGTATGACCTGCTGCTGGAGATGCTTGACGCCAACACGGCTCACAACAGGCGTATCTCTGCTAGCCCGTGCTCTGACCCTGCAACCCGAGAGACTGCTCTGAACATGCATGCTGACCTCGAGGTCACGACCCCAGTGTCCTCGCGGAACACACCCACACCCCCTCAGCTCCACAGTCCCATCACTCATCAACTCGCACAGGCGCCCGAATCACAGTGCAGCCAGGAGTGAGTGACATCCCCACCTCCATCCCTTTCTCTCTCTGTCTCTCACACACAGCCCTGAATGCATTGCAGCTCCTTTATACAATGTAGTGAAAGTTCTTTATAGTTACTGTATTTTCCAGACTATAAGATATTGGCAAAAAATGTTTTATATGTAATTGTAACGTCCCCTGTGTTTACAGTTGGCCTGCTACTAGAGCGTGTATGCTAGGCTGACCGTTTGTTCTAGTCTTTTAGTGCTATTGTAACAATACACACACACACACACACACCATAGTTGTGTTAGTGGCGATTAGTGCAGGAGCAATAACCTTTATCACCCAAGTGATAGGTTTCACTAGTGATGTTTATTAATGCAAGGTGACTTAACACCTTATAAGGATGGCCAATAATAACAATAACCTTCATAATATCCATAATATTAAACACTTGAAGACTTATAAATTAAGTCTGTTTTGAGAAATTAAAAGTATTTCATGCTCTTCAAAGATATCAAAAACAGAGGCATGTGCTTATATTAGTGCTATAGAGATGTAAATATATTTTATGTTCCTATTTATTGTTAAAACATTATGTCCCTCAGAAGCAGGAAACTGGATCAGGTTTTTCTTCACTTAACTTTGAACAGGGCAGCTTCTTCAAAAAAGGGAAAAAAGTGTCCTATAAATATATACTTAACATTTTTCTGTCTAGACAATCAGCTTATTTCCAGGATTGCAGATGATTTAAACGAGTACGCTCCTAACCGTCTCTGAGAGCTAGATTGAAATGAGTTTAATTCGGTGGTTAAGTGGTCTTATTTGGCACACATGCTTGATGTTAATTCTTCTGTCCTTGTATCTGTAGTTAGAAAACAAAGAAACACGACTCCAGTTAGAGTAACGAGAACGCTGTGATTGTGTTAAAGCTCAGGAAACAAGACAGCGATGAACTTATGCAGCTCTTACTAAACTGAATTAGACTGTAGCAGTAGTTCCCCAGTTTAGAGTATTTCCTGCATCTGCTAGTCCAGGAAATACAGTACACTTCTACAATCTAAATAACTCGACACCCTGTGTTTATTTGCACTACTCATCCCTTTAATCCCTCCTTCTCCTGCTCTGCGGTGCTACGTACATCTGAGCTGAGAGATGTTTTACACAAAAAGACAAAACAAGCAGACACTGCTCCCAGCCTGTGCTGGAGAATCAGGAGCGTGCGGTGTGAACTACGGAACGGATCTGACCGAGCGCCTTCGCTTCAGAAACCCCAGAACACCACCAGACTTTACACGGAGGTTACGTCTGAGGCAACACACAGATTTTACCACACGGCTCCGTCAGTGTGACTTTATCAGGTGTCGCGGTTTCACTCAGTAGATCATCACCAAGAAAAAAAAAGGGACTCTTTTTGTATGTTTTTAAAGAGGTCCAGAAATCTCAACCCCCCCCGAGTCAGTACTGTTTGTGTTTGTGCCGCCGTCTCATCCACTGTAAATAAAGCACAATTAGTTGACGCCACAAAACTCTGCAGAAAAAAAATCATGCATCTAATGAAGACGTGTATAGTTCTCACATTTTTCACATTTATTTCATTGTTTTTTTTTTCTGCATAGCATGCAAAACATTTAAGGCCTGGATACTCTATCCTGATAAACCTGACTGACTGCTACATTAGGAAAAAAATAGAATTGAATAAATTTTATTTAATCATTTAAAAAAAATTTTTTTTAAACAATTGTTTAATGTTTATTAGGTGGCTTTTATTTTTAAATGTAGTTTTTCGTCACACCCTGACCAATATGGCAGCTGCATACAAAAATACACCAATCAGCCATAACATTATGACCACCTGCCTAATATTGTGTTGGTCCCCCTTTTGCTGCCCTGACCCATTGAGGCATGGACTCCATTAGATCCCTGAAGGTGTGCTGTGGTATCTGGCACCAAGATGTTAGCAGCAAATCACAACTTACAGGATACTTTTGATAGATACTGACCACTGCAGACCGGGAACACCTCCACGAGAGCTGCAGTTTTGGAGATGTTCTGATCCAGTGGTCTAGCCCTCACAATTTGGCCCTTCGCCAAACTCAAAGCTCAAATCCTTACGCTTGTCCATTTTTTCTAGTTCTATCACATCAACTTTGAGGACTAAATGTTGACTTAAATATGCTGCCTAATATATCCCACCCACTAACAGGTGCCATGATGAGGAGATCATCAGTCTTATTCACTTCACCTCATAATGTTATTGCTGATCGGTGTAACTTGAAATGGAAGGAAGGAGCAATTTGATGTACAACATTTTGAAATATTTGTGATTCTCTAGTCGTAGTCCACATTAGAATGATGTTCTTCTGATAACAAAAGGCGCTAAATTTTGCCTCAGATTACATACGAGGTGGTTGGTTTTTTTTGTTGTGGCATGTTAGACTAATGTAATATTAGCTCTGACATGACACAGCTGTGGGTGTGAGAATTTCAGGTACGTTAGGTCTGTTTCCGTCCGGGAGATTTAAATGAGAAACAGTTTGAGATCAGTTTCCCCGTGTCTTACTTTTCGTAAACAGACTCTCTTTAGGATTCATACGTGTTTTATGCAGCGCTTCTCAGCTATGCAAAATGTTAAGCTTACGTGCCTGGAACCCGAAATGTGATTTGGTTTATAAGAAATAGTCAAGTCTAATTTATATGATCGATATGAGAGAAACAGTATTTGCACCAGTGCATCTTAAAGGTACAACTTCTGAGCCATTTCCAAGGAAATTATATATTTAGAATAAAACTAATGATTGTGATTTACACCTTGTGCTGTTTTAACTACAGGTGTCTGCAAAATCAGCGTATTTGGGTCTTAAATGTTGGTGTTTCTATGTGAATAATATTCATGTGCACTCAGTCTCGGCAGCATTTCGCTGATAACAGGAAAAAAATCGTGTAACTTGTAAATAACACAAGAATGTGTGTGTGTGTGTGTGTGTGTGTGTGTGGTGTGTGTCCATGCGTAATTTATTGTGTCGTAAAATCACTGTACTCGTCAACAATCTCGCCAGACTGTTAAAAATAATAAAATAAAATAAAAAGTCCAGTTCTTCAGCACACTTTGGGCAAACAGCTTTATTTCTCATGAAGTACAAATTGTCTTTAAACTATACATCATCACCATAAATAATTAACACTGTACACACTCTTATTCTTCTTAGTGCATCTCTACTATATGGCTTTTTGTTCGGTGCCAGACAGTTGGTGGGGGAAATAAATAAAATATAATATATTTTTTTAAATTCTTGTTTAATAACTACATAACAAGTAGACGGTTTTAGCAGTCCAGCAGTGGAGAATTCTAACGAAGTGCGTGTTTATACAGTTGATTTTTGTGTTCTGGTTTCTGTATCCAAGTATTATTCGTGTAGCATTACAGTCTTCTAAAAAACTAAACGTTAACATTAAATGCTAATCATATTACAACCGTTGATGCACTTCACACTAGCAGGGTAAGTCAATTGCCGCTCCATATTTCCTTCATTTCTTGTCTCTCTGTGATTAAAACACAGTAACGGTGAATTAAAAATGGTGGCAGTCGAAGCTCAGTGCTAGCGACTACGGCTTCCTTACTGAGGGACACCAGGACAGTGTTTTTACAGGTAGTGCACCAAAAGATTTGATCAATAATGTGTATTTATTTTTAATGATTCCTTCCAAAAATATTAATTCTTCTTAATTTAAACCTAAGCTCTGTACACTCTATTTTATTTACTTATTTATTGTTTTTATACTGACTGTGATAGTTACTATGAGTGGTATAAATATCACAAGGCTCTGTTGCTCAGGTAGGGGGCGGGCCATTGGTGTAGCGCAGCATGGGGTAAAAAGAGCGGGCAAAGTTGTTGGACAGGGCACAGCTGTAATCCGTTTCAGACGCTGGCACCAGGCACGCCAACACCAGCAGCAGCAGGAAGAGGAGATGAAGCGGAAATGCAGCTCGCAGAACCCGGTACAGGAACGGTCTGCCTCTGGAAACATCCCTACATGGCCAAAAAAAAGTAAGTGATGGTTGAATTGTTAACTCTGTCTCTCTTTTTTTAAGGATGCATCTAATCTCATGATGTTTAGCAAAGGTTGAATTTGGGTTAAAAAGTGTGAGAGTATGTTAGTCGTTTTTACTTTAATTACATACTTAGCACATGCAGAAGGTCTTCTCTCAACAGCGCTGGTCTTCTACAAGTAAACAGAGGTAAGTGAGAACGAGTTTTCCCTTTAAAAGAGACCACAGCTCTTAATAAATGCTTAATAATGCTCTTGCCTTGTCCATTAGCGCGAGGTGTTGCACATTCTCACAGTCTACTGATGATCCTTCACTTTTCTGTGAAAATTCAGAGTCGAAGTTAGTTGGGTATTTAAACGTGGTGGCTCCCTTGAATAAAAATTGTTTACCCTCTGGTAATGTGTGTTTGTTGTAATGTGGTAAGGGAGAGGGTGGGTGTTGGGTATGGAATGTGCTCTATATACATTATATCTCTACATATATATCCACCTACAGGCTAGAGGGCAACAAAGGTAATAACCCCTCCTGTCTTTTTTTCCTTTGAGTGGGTGGAAATCTGACGTAGCATAGGACTTGCATGTAAAACTTACATGGCTCTGTAAATATCTCTAGCAAAATGTTATAGTCCCACCCATCCAGCGGGCGGAAAGCAAGCAGTGTCGCTAAGCCCAGGAAAATAAGTCAAAAATCACCTCTTCTCCCCGTCTTGGGGGGGAACAGATGATTTTTGACTTGCTTTCTGCCCGCTGGACGGACATGAAAAAGTGCAGGAGACCCCCTCTCTTTACAGATGCCTAAAAAAAGGGCGGGTGTCTTTGTCCACGTGTGCTTTGACATGCGCGCCCTCTGGCTTCCTAATGGAGGCAGTCCTAGTGGAAGCAAGGGGGTGGGTGTTTCTAAGTACACATGGACATAAACAAGCACCCTAAAAAATAAAAGTTTTGTACTCACCAGTCTGGACTTCAGTGTGCTGAGGTCATGGCTGATCTGTCTGAGAAGGAGGCGGAGCTTGTTGTAAACGACGTGCACCTTCTCCTTGGCCTCCATGCTCTCCTCACCCTGCTCCACGTGGAGGATGTGGGAGGAGATCTGCTGCAGCGACTGCACTTCCTCTTCCCGGCTCAGGAGCTCACGCTGCACTGCCTGTGGAACACACATACACATACAGATGCTGACCACTCACTGTGTCCACTTTGTCACAGCAGAGCACCCGTAGTAGAAAGTGTGCACACACCTTGAGTGTATCTCTGTGTTCCTGCAGTACGTCAGCGTCCACGTTCAGGTCATGAATGTTCACCATGTAGCGCAGACTCTCGGCTCGAGCCAGCCACAGCAGCAGAGAGTGCAGAGTCTCGTGGAACTCCTGAGGGTTAAAAGTCAGTGATCAGCTCCACAAGCTGTTAGCAACTTTAAAAGCTTTACCTGACGTAGTGATAAGTTTCTCTACCTGACACTGCAAGAGCTCAAGGTGTAGCTGGTTCTCCCAGGCATCAAGAGCAGCACAGGCCTGTGTCCATTTCTGATTGGCTGCCTGCAGTTCCGCCTTCAGCTGTCGCACTTCTGCACCTTCACCTCGCAGGAGGCGCCGCCCACTTAGATTCACACCGATCATCAGAGCCTTGTAGCCACCGAACATCCTCTGGCTCTCCTTTGAGGTAAAGAATTTTTTTTTTTTTTTTTTAAATGTCATCATCCACGTCTCTATATCTTTACTGAAAAAGTAAAATATAATAAATCATGGACTGTACCTTGAGCTTACAGATGCTGTTCTCCATGTCTCTAATGCTTGGGTGCTCCTTCCCTCTCTGAAGCCTCTCCAGTTCTGGAAGCACGCAGTCCAACCATGATTGGACCTCTTCAAGGTCAGAGGTCAACTTGGCATGATCTTCCTGAGCACCAAGATCTTCCTCATCATTAGCCTGTGTTCGAGCCTGGAGAAGCTCCCATCTCTCAATGACTCCTAACAGAAACAAGACATGTTAACAACAAACCAGAACATTTCTACTGAAGTGGCTCAGGGAAAGAGGGAGAGGGAGAGGGAGAGAGAGAGAGAGAGAGAGAGAGAGAGAGGAACTCACCTGTCTGTTTGTCTGCAGGTGACAGTATGGTCAGACCCTGATGCTCCGACGCCACGTCATCATTCAGGATGTGTTTCACTCGCTTCACGTTATCTATGCTCTCGGTGCACTCGGACATCAGCTTCGCCTGTGAACATGAAGCATCACACACACACACACACACATCAGAGATGAGAACATGGAGGAACAGCATACTTTTAACGATTTGCAGGCGGCTATGTCTTCAAGCCCATGTATAGTTTTGTGTTCATGATAAAAAGGGATCTTGTGATCTTTCTCTTGGTTGATGTCATAATCACAAGTCTAATGATGTCATCCAAGCAAGACTTGGAAACCATGTGGCTATATATGGAATCAAAGACACGCCCACATCTGAGAGACCGGGCATTTTCAAGTATATGTGAATACTTACGTATCCCACAGGATGGTAAGAAGCACCAGTGTGTGTCGGGCTGCAGGGCAGGCTGTGGATGATGCGTTTCCTGTCCTGCCAGCTGGGCTCGGTCACTGAGAGAGACGAGACACATTACTGTTACTGCATATTACCCACAAGTCCCTGGTTGCGTTACCAAACAGAAAAGCGTGCAGAACAAAAATAAATAAATATGTAACACGTCATCAGGAAAGACAAGTAAGAGGCAGAAATACACACACAGCCAAGGAGGATGATGGGAAATGTTCTCTATAGTTGATCAGCTGAAAGGTTTAGTAGTTTCTTAGTCTTAGCACCTCGCTAATTTCTGAATTAAAGCTAAACAATTTCATCGCAGCTTGATGCTAACCGGTCGTAGGTGTCCTTATTTGTTAGCCACGTTTGCTTTGTAGCTCCAGTGCTGTAAATTATAGAAGCAACTTTAGCCACCAAACACACTTCAGCAGATCAACCTGATTATTTTTTCTTTTATCACAGAACAACAGGATTCCTTTAAACACAAGACACGCTGACGGGGTGCAGCTTATAAATCATACATAATTCATGCTCAACACTCAGAAGCACACACGTGTGTCGACGTGGAGCATGCAGCAGGCTGGAGCCTACCAGATGCAGCACTCAGAGCTCGAGCTGCAGTGTTAATGAAGGACTCAGAGCTCTCAGTGACCTCTACATCTGTAACAGAGGAGCAGCACACACACGGTCTGGTCACTAAGACCTTTTAGCCCTTTACTGTAAAACAGCCGATGGTGCAGACCAGCAGAATTCAGTAACAAAATGTACTGGTGCAGTCTGAAAGGACTACCGAGATTTCTTTTTCAAAACATTTTTACAAACACTTCTCACAAATTATTCAAAAATATATGGACACAAGTAGACCACTGTACCTGAGTGTGCGCTGTAGTACGTGGCCTCGTCTTCATCCTCTGGTGACGAAGACCCGCCCACGTCCACCGTGTGGTCCCACTCGAGCGGTATCGAGTCCACGCTGACTGGCGTCTCTCGGCCAGACGGCTCTAGCGAAGGAGGGAGGAGGAGACACGCAGAGGGCGGGACCGAAACCGCCTCCATGTCCACGTCTCTCTCCCACACACCGGACAGCTCCTCCATGTCCATATCCGGGTCTCTGTCTGAGAAATCACGCTCGTCGTCTACGACCTGACGGAGAAATACCGAAGGTTAAAACACAGAAAAGTTTACTGTATAATAATCCTGACGGCGGGCGTGCAGGACGAACCGGCCGCGTGTTGACCAGGCGATGGTGGAAGCGCGCCACTCTGCTGAACACCTCCTGGCAGTAAGAGTGCAGCTCCTCCAGCTCGTCCTCGATCAGCACGGCGTCCAGCGGGGAGCTCTTCTGGATCAGCTTCTCTCCGAAAACGATCAGAGAATCGATCTTATTGGTGTTCAGTGTGATCTCCTGCTGGAACGCCTACATGGCACACACACACAGTGCCGTAAACACACAGCCGTCCATGTATTACAGGAATTTTATTTTAGATTCACAGTGTTCTATCACAAAAAACTCGTATCAGCCAAGAGAGATAACAGGTTTAGAGCTGACGTCTATCACGTGATAATTAGCGGAGTTTGTGTGTGAAACTCGCACTGACCTTCAGCTGTCTCATCTTGTCGTGGACGTCACTTTCGGAGAAGTGCTCCACGTTGGTGAGCTGCAGGTCCATCTCGGTGAGCCACATCAGAACGGTGTCTCTCGTTCCCTCAAACTCCTCCCTCTGAGACGTGAAGTGCTGCGGAGAGCAGAGAAGAGATCTGTCGGCTGCTTCATTCATTTTTAACCGACGCACTTTTCCGATCACGTCTAAGACTCTGCTTTTCTAAAAAAGTTGAAAACGTCAGCGTGAAATCTGCACCTTGAGCCTGCGGATGATGGAGCCGACTCTCCTGTGCAGCTCGTCCCAGCGCCGGTTCCCTTCATTCACCATGGTCTTCAGTTTGCAGGCGGTGTCTGTGCGGTTCTCGCGGGCCAGGCGGCGGTACTGTTTATTCACTAGCTCCAGCTGGGTCAGGCGCTCGTGGACCTGCCGCTGGAACGCCTGTGTGTGTGAGAGAGAGAGACAAGAACGTTGATTTACTTACCTGTAATAATGAAGTGTGATCTGTATCGTGGCATAGCCGAGCTTTAATGATGCGTCTATTTCAGTTTTCTTATCACACCCTAGTGTTAAATAAATCGTCATAAAGAGACTCTAGCGCGCACCTCAAACTTTTTGAGCTCCTCCTTGGCGCATGTGTAGAGAACGTCAGTGCTGGCTGGGTTGGCCGCTGTGCGCTCGGCCGAGCTCAACCAGTCCTCAAAACGTGAGTAATCATCCAGAAATTTACACCAGAGACGCCATGTCTCCTCGATCCTGCAGGGGGTGACACACACACACACAAAGCATGGAGCTCATTAGCCTAAGTAATTACAATGAATATAATATCTGTTGAAAGAAAAGAAGATTCAGACCTTGCTCTGTGTGTGTGTGTGTGTGTGTGTAAGACGTCCTTACCTCATTCTCCTCTCCATGGACAAGGCGCAGATGTTTCTCCAGCGGCGGTCAAGGCTGTGTGTTGTCTGTTGGATGGAGTCGTTCTCGACATCGCTGCTGCAGGCGTCGGCGTCGTGCAGTAACATGTCACACAGCGTGAGCACCGACGCCACGCCCTCTGTGTGCTGCTCGATGTCCTTCTGCAGCTCCTGGACCATCAGAATAAATCAGATACACTGAGGGTCCGGCATCATATTGGTCACTCTGTACTCAGTTTTATTTTAAAAGCACAACCCTGTTCATGAAATCAGGAATGTGTGTGTGTGTGTGTGTACCTGTTGTTCGGCAAGTTTGCACTGGATTTCGTCGCCGTGACACACACTGAACACGATAGGTTTGGTCAGTTCTTTCTCGATGTGTGAGAGCCATGTGCGCAGGTTGCTCATGTTCTTATCCAGCTGCTGCACCATCACCAGAGTCTCCTTCAGCTTCCTCACCCTGAAACAACAATGATAAAAAACTGTATTATAAATCGAATTATCTTCTAGTTTCCTTTTCAAACAGATCAGGTAGATGATTTGGAAATATTATGAAACAAATTTGGATTTTGGATTTGGATTTTAAAACGAATATTTAGTGCAATTACATTAAAATCTACTTTTCTACTGTCATTTTATATTAATGACTTTGTTGAGAGAAATATTTACAGGAACGCATTTCCGAATCCAATTTCAGTACCAGCCGATATCAGATCAGTTAAATGTTACTGCATACAACTTTATTAAACTTGAATAAATGAGGCTCAGACCAACCTCCCCGGTTTACATCACAAACCTACAGTGTCCAGTCACTGACCAATCACGTCTGAAAGATAAAAGGTCTTTCAGTATTTCCACTACGTGTTTTTGAGCAGTGTGTTAGCACATAAATCATGACATACAAACACTGTGTGTGTGTGTGTGTGTGTGTTTTCCAGACACCTGACTCCACTTACTGGCTGATTCTCAAGGCTTTAATCAGATAAAGTAGGAGGAAATTAATCTGAACACCGCAACAAAAGCCCGTCGCTGCTGACATTACAGGTCCATTCACAGCTCAAAGCCGCGCGGCGTCCAAACACCAGTCGAGACGCGAGTCGGTGACCCACTTAAAGTGTCTGCACGTGACATCGACGTTTCATCGCAAGCGTCATGAGACGAGGAACCAAAACAAACGAGTGGCAGTGTGGACATACTACAGTGACGTTCACTCTGACGGCGACGTGTTTTATTTGCATGCAAAAAAACTCAATAATGCAGGAAATCTTGCAGAAAGGAAAATAATGCGAATAAACAGAACAGTACAGTGGGCTGCATGCACTGAGGTCTGGTTCAGGAGTCTGAGCACACAGCAGCGTCCAGCATGCGTCTGTTCGCCTGATGAATGCAGGCTAGTGCACCATCGGGCTCTGTGTTAGCATTAGCCAGCCTGTTGAGTGTGTGTGTGTGTGTGTCCGACGCCACGAAAAAAAAGCCCACAACCCATCCCCCAACCCTAGAGCCCAACGCTGCATGTATAAACGAGTCGGTCGTGATGGCGAGCAGGTGGTACGTACTCACTGACCGGTGAGGCTACTTCATGGCTCTCTCTCTCGTGAGCGTTAGCATTATCTGCTGCAGACGTTCCCTCCCTCTCTCTCTCCCTCCCTCTGTACAGTGTGGTCAAGAATGCTTAAGGAAGCACGAAGCATACGTCATCTTTTTACACACACACACACACACACACTCAGCTCTGCATGGATTAAAACCCCTGAAGAAGCCTAATATGCAAACATACACACACACACAGAACTAACAGTTTAACCAAGATTAATTAATACAGTACACTTTAATGTCAGAACAACCTGTTAGCATGCGAATGTTCTAATCTGAAAACCAGAAACAGAATAAACATATTCAGGCCAGTGTGTGTGTGTGAGAGAGAGAGATAATCTCGCCCTGCCATTCCTGAATGAAGATACATAGACCGTTTCTGTCCTCTAAAGTCATAACAGATCCCAGAGCCGGACGCGTGCCGTGAATAACCCACGCTACTTGACCAGGACGTGTGCCTGGATGATGTGTGCCTGAAACAAACAGAACTCATGGAGATGTTTCCTCAATCCTGTTCCACGCTCTGCCTTCATGCAGCTCGACTCCGAGCTCTCCTTTCAGATCCTTAGTGTGTCGCGGATTAGAGACAATGCAGTGTAGGATGTTTATCTAATCCAGTTTGTTAATCCACCATGTAAAATAAAATAAAAAAAAGCCCTCTACTGTCACAGCCTGACTGCATCTAACCAGTTGTATAAAAGCACACACACACACACACACACACACACACACACTGTACTAAACAATTCATCTTGCTATAACACAGTAGTAATAACCCGGGGATTATATGGTTATGCAGTACAATTAAGAAATGGAAGTCTGAAAGGGTTAAAGAACAAAACAAAATGTGTGTGAGAGCGTGTGTGTGAGAGCGCAGATGTCCATAACACATCTGCCTCACTCCAATAACAATGAATAAAGTGTGCTGGACACCCTGGGCTCCGGTCCACAATGGCTGCTCCGTTGCAGCCAATAGGAACACGGTTTTAAAACAGACAGGATCAGACGCACAATGGTGTTAGACAGAGGACTTACGGGACAGCGGGTGAACACAAAGGCCTGGGGCAGCTACCCGGCGTGTGTGTGTGTGTGTGTGTGTGTGTAAGTCATGTCATAGACTTTCACTGTTATTTTGGGGGGACAAAAGAAGCCAAGAGGCCTGAGTCAAGTCCTCTAATCCAAACACACACAGAGCTATCTGCTGGTCAGACATGTCCGGTCTGGTCACACATCCATGTACAGCACTGCACAGTCAAGTCCATCTCTTATACTTGTGTGCTTGTGTGCTCTGACATACGTTGGTGCTTTGTTTTTTAACATTATTATTATTTAAAACCTGCACCTCTAAATGACCTGCTTTCTCACACACTGCTGTGGAGGATGATGGGAAAAGATCACGTGGCGTCTCACCCGCTGATCCACAAAGCCTCTTTAAACCTCTCTCTGCACCAGTACTGCGCTAAGTTTCTATGACTAAACCCCAAATATGATGAGATTTGTATTTGAGGATTAGAAGGTCACACGTTCAGTGCTCCGTCCGTCACGCGACTGGAAACAGTTCCTCCAGCTGATCAGTTTACAGTGAAGTCTTCCCTGAGTGTCTCTTAACAGTGTTAATAATACTCCGGAATACATTCCTGACATGCCTGAGGGTTAGAAAGTGCACTATATAAATGTCAGACATTTTTTGTTACTAGTAGCTGTACTAGTAGTAGTAAAAGCAGTAGCTGTACTAGTCGTAGCTGTAGTAGTAATAGTAGCAGCTGTACTAGTAATAGCAGTACTAGTAGCAGCTATAGCAGTACTACTAGTAGTTATAGTAGTAATAGCAGTAGCTGTACTAGTAGTAGCTGTAATAGTAATAGCTGTAGCTGTACTAGTAGCAGCTTCAGCGCTACTAGTAGTAGTTATAGTAGTAATAGCAGTAGCTGTACTAGTAGTAGCTGTAATAGTAATAGCTGTAGCTGTACTAGTCGTAGCTGTAGTAGTAATAGTAGCAGCTGTACTAGTAATAGCAGTACTGGTAGTAGTTATAGTAGCAATAGCTGTAGCTGTACTAGTCGTAGCTGTAGTAGTAATAGTAGCAGCTGTACTAGTAATAGCAGTACTAGTAGCAGCTATAGCAGTACTACTAGTAGTTATAGTAGTAATAGCAGTAGCTGTACTAGTAGTAGCTGTAATAGTAATAGCTGTAGCTGTACTAGTAGCAGCTTCAGCGCTACTAGTAGTAGTTATAGTAGTAATAGCAGTAGCTGTACTAGTAGTAGCTGTAATAGTAATAGCTGTAGCTGTACTAGTCGTAGCTGTAGTAGTAATAGTAGCAGCTGTACTAGTAATAGCAGTACTGGTAGTAGTTATAGTAGCAATAGCTGTAGCTGTACTAGTCGTAGCTGTAGTAGTAATAGTAGCAGCTGTACTAGTAATAGCAGTACTAGTAGCAGCTATAGCAGTACTACTAGTAGTTATAGTAGTAATAGCAGTAGCTGTACTAGTAGTAGCTGTAATAGTAATAGCTGTAGCTGTACTAGTAGCAGCTTCAGCGCTACTAGTAGTAGTTATAGTAGTAATAGTAGTAGCTGTACTAGTAATAGCAGAACTAGTAGTAGTTATAGTAGTAATAGTAGTAGCTGTACTAGTAATAGCAGTACTGGTAGTAGTTATAGTAGCAATAGCTGTAGCTGTACTAGTCGTAGCTGTAGTAGTAATAGTAGCAGCTGTACTAGTAATAGCAGTACTAGTAGCAGCTATAGCAGTACTACTAGTAGTTATAGTAGTAATAGCAGTAGCTGTACTAGTAGTAGCTGTAATAGTAATAGCTGTAGCTGTACTAGTAGCAGCTACAGCACTACTAGTAGTAGTTATAGTAGTAATAGTAGTAGCTGTACTAGTAATAGCAGAACTAGTAGTAGTTATAGTAGTAATAGTAGTAGCTGTACTAGTAATAGCAGTACTGGTAGTAGTTATAGTAGCAATAGCTGTAGCTGTACTAGTCGTAGCTGTAGTAGTAATAGTAGCAGCTGTACTAGTAATAGCAGTACTAGTAGCAGCTATAGCAGTACTACTAGTAGTTATAGTAGTAATAGCAGTAGCTGTACTAGTAATAGCAGAACTAGTAGTAGTTATAGTAGTAATAGTAGTAGCTGTACTAGTAATAGCAGTACTGGTAGTAGTTATAGTAGCAATAGCTGTAGCTGTACTAGTCGTAGCTGTAGTAGTAATAGTAGCAGCTGTACTAGTAATAGCAGTACTAGTAGCAGCTATAGCAGTACTACTAGTAGTTATAGTAGTAATAGCAGTAGCTGTACTAGTAGTAGCTCTAGTAGAAGTAGTAGTTATAGCTGTAGCTGTACTAATAGCAGTAGTAGTAATAGCTGTAGTAGTGGACCTACTAGCAGAAATGCACTAGTAACTGCAGTAGTTATAACAGCAGTTGCCATAGTAACAGCCAGCAGTAGCAGTGGTAAAATCAGTAGCTGTAGCACTAGTAGTAACCACACTACTATATAAATGTCAGACATTTTTTGTTACTATTACCTGAGATGGGACCGGACCTACCGCTCTCGCCCTGACATGTAACATGTTCTTTATTTACAAAGATTTTCGCTCTGGTGTCCATCCTGATGACCCTTACCTTTTTTTCTTTAAGCTGAAAACATTTCCCGATGTATTTCGGTACACAGTGCAGTAGAAGTGTAGACATGTTTTAAACTAATAAAATACTGAAAATATTCAATTCCAATGAAGAATGCTGAACTTCATGTCTCCCTACAATACCCTGTAATAAGGCAGCTACATGACGGTGTAGTTACTGTACAACACTCAGAAATGCTTTGGGTATTCTGTAACCACAAAGCAATAATGATTATTGGCTTTAAAATGCAGAGAAACATTAGAGCCGGCGCATCGTAAACGATTGAGGATGAGCTCTGGCAGGCGTTTGTCTGTTTTATTACACAAACAAAACCCCGGCTCTGAGAGCTCAAGGGTTATAAATAATCAGGATGAAGAAAGAAAGACGTGTGAGACTGATAAAGTGGAGAGGACGAGTGGAGGGTGAGGGCTGTTGAGACACTTCTACACCGAGCCAAGGCACAAAAACAGAGCAAAGGCAAAACCTCTGGATTTTTTTTTAGTTAATGAAAGTTAAATTAAAAAAAAAAAGATTGTTTTTTGTCGTTTCAATTCAAGTTTCCAGTCATTTATCTGCAGTACTAGTGGAACCAATACTTATAGCAGTAGCAGTGACCCTAGCAGCTATAGTAACTGTAGTAGCAGCATTAGTAATAACAGTAGTAGTAACCATAGTAATAGCAATAGTAGTAACTCTAGTAGCTCTAGCAGCAGTAGTAGTAGTAGCTATAGCAATAGTAATAACAGTAGCTGTAGCTGTAGTAGTAGTAACAGTAGTAGCAGTAGTAGCTGTAGTTGTAGCAGTAGTAGTAGTAATAGTAAAAGTAGTAATAGTTGTAGCAGTAACAGTAGTAGCTGTAGTTGTAGCAGTAGTAATAGTTGTAGTAGTAATAGTTGTAGCAGTAGTAGCTGTAGTAGTAGTAATAGTGGTAATAGTAATAGTAGTAGTAGTAATAGTAGTAACAGTAGTAACAGTAGTAGCTGTAGTTGTAGCAGTAGTAGTAGTAATAGTAAAAGTAGTAACAGTAGTAGTAGTAATAGTAGTAACAGTAGTAGCTCTAGTAGTAATAGTTGTAGCAGTAACTGTAGTAGCAGTAGTAACTGTAGTAACTGTATTCACTGCTGTAGTCGAGGCTGAAGACATTTCTCTCTGTAAGTCAGTAAAGACATCTACACTGTTCACATCACACAGATAACTTTAAAACATTTAACCAGAGAGAGTCCAATAACAGTCTTTATATATTCTGGAAGATTGCAGAACTCTAATGATTTCCGAAGCTTCTGCTTGCTCTGTCATAACTAGGAGTTCCTGCTTAGGAGCAATTTCCAAACAACTGGAGGTACCAAGAACATCTGTACAAACACTGGTATGCCAAAGCAAAAACCATGGAACCGCACAGACACTGCATCATTCAAGATGGAGGAACACACTAACTCCCATGGATCAATCAGTCCAGGAGGTTCAACTGAACCCAAGAGAACAGCAAAGGTGAAGGAGTTGGAGGCACTGGATACCAAAGACTGACCATTAAGAGTTCTTCACCACCATGGCCTGAAAGGCTTTCATTCAAGGAAGAAGACCCTAATCCAAGGCTGGCATAAAAAAAAAGCCAGACTGATGTTTTCAGATGAAATAGAAACCGAACAGTTTTTGGAGGAATATCTAGAAGGTCTGATGAAGTACAGAGAGTAGCTTGTGGAAGACTAAACCAGGCATATGATTCAAGGTCAAGCTTTTAAAGTCAGTCACATTAAATACCAAAAACCCTCTGAAAATCCAATATAAGAAATAAAATGTGAAATAAATTAGCTACTATTTTCAAACAACCTTTAATAAAAATGAGATATCCAAATCGACTGAACACAAGAAATGTGTTAGCTGTAGCTGTAGTAGTAGCAGCACTAGGGGCAACCATATTACTAGCTGTAGTAGATGCAGCAGTAATACTACCAGTGCTAGGATTAGTAGTGGCAGCAGTAGGACTAGACCCAGTAGAAGGAGTAGCAGTAGTAATGGTGGTGGTAGTTGTAGTTGACTCAGTATTAGCAGTAGACGTAAAGGTGTTGGTTGTAGGACAAGGAGGTTTAACGGTGGTAGATGTAGTCGCCTTAGTAGAAGCAGGAATCTGTGCAGTGGCAGTGGCAGGGTTTGGAGAGTTTTAATGGTGGCAGAGGTGTGAAGTAGCACCAGTAGCAGGACAAGGGCTAGTAGATGTAAATGAATCACAGCACAGGTTGGTTATATCACACAGTACACAAGCCTGTTATATCATGTAGGAAAATATGACGCGGTGTAACAGCTAAGCTTTCGAATAGCCATGTCATCTTTTCCTACCCTGTGTGTCTGTGTGTGTGTGTGTGTGTGAGAAGGTGATTAGTCAGGTTAATATGATCACTCCTCCCACAAAAACACACTTTTTTCTTCAGACACATTTCCCAAAACAATCAACAGTACTCAGTTCAGACATAAATGATTATGTGGTATTATATAGGGAAGAATTTATACCAAATGAATCTGTTCCCTAATCCTCACTCACTAATCCCGACCCTGCAGCACACAGACACAGGGAAAGGGCTTAGTGACTGAAGTGAATGCATCTCATTTACAAACTGTGTCCTGAATCGGATCCTGTTCACCGGATCAGCCACATAAACATCATCTGACTCTGTGTGTGTGTGTGTGTGTGTGTGTGTGAGAGAGAGAGATACACAGCCTTGTCCTATCTCACCTGGCCTGGATGTGGTTGAATAGATGCTGCCAGCGCTCGTTGATGCCCTTGATCTTGTCACTGATCTCGCTCTCCTTGGTCTTGTTGGTGGCCGTGATGAGCTGCTCTCCCAGCTGCTTCAGGTGAGTCTTGTTCTCACTGAACAGGTTGATCTCCTCCATGCAGTCCTGCACAGGCAGGTGAAGGGAAAACAAATTCAGCATCATTTAACTCTAAACATTTAGACACACACCGGATTCAACAAAAACCTTGCAGTCTGCTACAGAAAGGTTTCAAAAAAGAGAAATACTTCAAAAAATTAGGAATCCTTCAGTGATGTGGTCAGTCCTTCAGTGTGTCATTATGCGGTCAGCTTTCATATAAGTCAATACATTGTTTTTTATTTCAGGAGGAAAAATAACCTAACCAATTAATAGGTCTCGTGAACGTGGTTTTTAGTGATTCCACCGACTTGCTCTCGTCTCTCAACTTAAACAAGCTTCTAATGCCAACTTCTCAACAGAAGAAGTTTCACATGAGCTTTCTCATGACGCTGACCAAATGCCCCCCCCTGTGGTGTGGGTGGGGTCAGTGTGAAAATACCATCAAATACCGTCTTTCTCCTTTAAAAAACAAAACATTTATCAAAAGTGGTGATTCTTCTAAATGAGTTCAGATATCACACTCCATCCTTCTCTTCTACATCTTCAGTTATTGTTAGTAGTAGGTTCATAGAATTCTATCTGCCATCTTTAATCTGTTTTTACTTTGTTGGTTTTTAAATAAACCCTGGTCACTCAGCATGGTTTAGGTTGGAGGTTGGCAGCAGGTGGTGTTGCTGCTATTTACTTGCCAGAAGTAAACACACACCAGTGAAAATCAATCTCTAATCAGCAAACATTCCAAAGCTTCTAGCCCAAGTGTTAGAGCAGCGTGTGTGTGTGTGTGTGTGTGTGTGTGTGTGTGTGTGTGTGTGTGTGTGTGAGAGAGAGACAGAGATTGTGCAAGTAATGACAGACCAGCATGAGTCCTTGGGGTCTGGGATACACTTTGCTCCTTTTTCATCATAAAGGACGAATTTAGAATAATTTATGCCGGGGTCTGCTTGTGAACTCTCACACACACACACACACACACACACACACACACACACATTCTGAAGTAATATTAAAAGCTGAACATTACTGATTTTAGATTTATTTAGATGAACATTACTGAGGGTTAATGTGGATTTTAGATTATTGCTACTAAACTGATTGATAAGTTTGTCTGGGTGTGAGACTCGTGTGTGGTTTCTGACCCTGTACGAAACAAATATCTATAAAAACGGACTTAAACAGGCTTAAAACTGAATCATTTCCTTCCTCGGCACAATTCGGGGGTACAGGAACAAGGTCTTAGGTGGAACCGCACATCAGCTCTGACTACTTTAAGCGCTCTAAACTGTTAAACTTCTCATATTAAACATGTCCTGACTCAACCGACTACAGTCAGGGTTAGGATTAAGATGTGTTAAGTAATTACTACTTAGTTATCAGTGAATTACTTCAAGTCTTATTACTAAGTAATTAACTAGACTTCCTTAGTAGTTAATAGTCATCAGTTTTGATGAAGAGCTTTTCATGTATTAACGCTTAGTTCCTGGATAATTACCGAAGAGTTACGTTCTTCTAAAGTGTTGACCGAAAAAGCCAATATTTTCTAGTATTTTCTATTTTTCTGGTTATTATTCGGTTATTAACTCTTCTATTTGTGGTAGTTACACCCTTAATTCCTCCCTCCATACACACACAAACACACACACACACAATACTCATGCTAACATGCCATCTACTTCTTTCTTTGGAGTTTTTCCATAAAACTAAATTTGATATGAAGTTTAACAAAAAAAACACCACGCTGAAGAAGCTGAGAATTATTTACAAGACTTTTAAAAATGTTAAAAAGTTTTCATAGTTTAATAATTTAGGAGTTATTTGGCAGAGAGACTTAACTTCAGTAGTTAGATATCAGGAATGGCTATCGATGTGATCGGTAATTAGTAAAGTAGTAGTTATTACAAAAGTGCCAGAGTTGTCCAGGTCAGCTGGATTTTTTACTTCTTAGTTTATAGTGAATTGCTCCAGCTTGTGCTTGGAACTGTAGTGAGAAATTTTAGGACTTTTATTTTAGTGTGTTTGGTGTATCTGAATGACCGAAGTGTGTGTTGACCTTCTTCAGCTTCTCCACCATCTCCTCGATGCTGAGCTCAGCGCTGTGCGTCATCTTATTCTCCATCTGCGTGAGCCACTCACACAGCTCCCGGTTCTTCTCATTGAAGATGATCCAAGCATTTAGCCGATCAGCAATCTCCTGTTTACGCAACGACACCTGCGAGAACACACACACACACACACACTTTTCTATTAGTTCTTTCATTAAGGCTAGACAGTATGAAGATATGATATTGCATGAGGCATCATTTCCACCGGACTGTGGACATTGTCCGGCATTTACAACATTGTCTTTCACTGTCTTCTTTTAGTTTTTGACATTTTGTAAAATATTATTGTTAGAACTTTCACTATTGATACTGATAATGAACTAGCGTTCACTCCATAGCATATCAACACACCAAGCTTTAATCAAAACAGCTCCCATCTTAAACTTGAAGTTGCCTAGCAACTCTCTCTCTCTCTCACACACACACACAAACTTCGGCGTGCGGCAGCGAATCAGAACGTGTGATTTCCCACACAAAAGGGCCGTGAACTCTTGTCCCTATTCATCCCTCTGTCCTGCTTTACGAGTCTTTCTCACTCTCTCGGTACCATCTGTTCGTCCATTGCAATGCTAATGACTCCTCCCCCTCTTCATCAAACACACAACCTGCCGTGTCTCACAAAACCAGGCCTGACAAAAAGTCTCGGATGGACATCTGCCGAGTCTGTTACACAACACAACACGATATTCCACGTGTCTCACATCCCATTTCTAGGAAGAGGCTCGTCAGAACACTGACCCTCTCTAACACTTCATAACTTCATCAAATCAAACTGTGTCAATTATTAGGAACTTCCATCTCACACTGACCCAGTGGGCTGAATTTCTGTACTTCTAAGAAAACTTATAATTGTCAAGATGGAGGGAAATGTCAAGAGCATAAAAAAATCATTTTTTTAAAAAAAAAGATAAATTTTATGAGACATGATAGAAAGGACTTCACTGACTTATTACTGAAATGATAGATAGACAGATAGATACAGACAGACAGATAGACAGACAGATATCCAAATAGATAGACAGACAGATAGATAGATAGACAGACAGACAGACAGACAGACAGACAGACAGACGACAGATAGATAGACAGACAGATATCCAAATAGATAGACAGACAGACAGATAGATAGATAGATAGACAGACAGACAGACAGACAGACAGACAGATAGATAGATAGATAGATAGATAGACAGACAGACAGACAGACAGACAGACAGACAGATATACATTAATGAACCCATGAGGGAAATTCTTGATGAGTTATTATAGAGTTTGTGTAATTGCAGTGATAGTGTACTGTAAGTTTATATAATGGAACTCTACACTGAGTACAGGGTTTTTCCCAGCTCTGTGACATAGCTTACATTCCTTGGTCCAGGGTGTGTGTTTCTTAACTGTCCACCCAGTAATCACAGCTGCTTTTTAAAATTGCAGTAATTACGTAAGCAATTTATAACATCTGTTTCGGCAGTGTCACTTCATCTCAGAGAGTACACAACATCTGGCCCTGCCCAGGAAGTAGGGACCCAGAGACAAAAGCTGGTGACCGGTAACAATCCTGTGCACTTTGAAAACTCTAAGAGTAAAAATGAGTGTTGTGAAGAGTGAGACGTACACAGAGAGAGAGAGAGAGAGAGAGAGAGAGAGAGAGATGTAACTGTTACTCTGTTGGTCAGTAACACAAACACAGAACTCACCTTAAGGCACAGTTCCTCCCACTGACCATGCAGATGGTCCTCTTGCTCCTGCAGCATCAACACGTCCTCGGTGATGATGTACTGAGACACATCCGTCTTCATGCTGCTCACTTCACACAGACTCACGGCCCAGTCCTCCAGGGAGTCCTGCAACTCCTGCATAACATCACACACCACTGAACAACTCAACAACTCACGTCCACGCTCGGGCTATCGCACTCACACACACACACACACACACTCTCTTTCACAGTGACTCACTGCTGGCCCTCACTCACTAATCTCCTCCTCCACCCCTCTCACCCCCCGTCTCTCTCTCTCTCTCTCTCTCTCTCTCTCTCTCCACCTCTCTCTCCACCTCTCCCTCCCTCTCTCTCTCTCTGTCTCCCTCCACCTCTCTCTGTCTCCCTCCCTCCCTCCCTCCCTCCCTCTCTCTCTCTCTCTCTCTCTCTCCACCTCTCTCTCCACCTCTCCCTCCCTCTCTCTCTCTCCCTCTCTCTCTCTCTCTCTCTCTCTCTCTCTCTCTCTCTCTCTCTCAGGATTAAAGGTTCCTGTTCAGTAGGGGGAGGAGAACCGTACAAAGACAGCAAGAGATTAGGGCTATAATGGGCCATGATGACTTTTCAGCTGATCTGAGGTCAGTTCTGCATTTCTGATGACTCTGGTTACACTTGTACGTGACACTGGTCCTGGATCTGTATAATCCTGAGAATTATAATATTCACCACTTTTAGCTGCTACAGTGCATGATTTAGAGCTTTCAAGAACAGTGTCTGAAGTGTGCAAATTTTATGGCAAAAAAAAATCCAAGCTGCTAGTTAATAAAGCCTCTTCTGCTGCAGATAGAAAGCGCCACAGTGAGACAGGAGGGTGTGTCCGATTTTATCAGCTGTTCTACCAGCCGGCCCGGTTTGAACAAACTCACTCACTAACAGATTAAAGTTATCAATCATCCGAGCTTCAGAGTGTCACGGTACCCCTTTAAACTCAGCGGGTGAATCAAATTTACACAATTTGCCCTCTTTAGCCTGAATGTCATCCATCAAACAATGATATCTTAGTCTCTGCACTGGAGCGATGATGCTAAAGTAGCTAACCATTTATAAATAACATCACCTCAGCAAAATAAAAGCCCAGATCTTCTCAAAAAGTGGTCACACAGAATCCAAATAAAATTCAACTAGAGAAGAATTCACGTGGTTATAATGAAAAGATCATTTGTAGCTAAAACTCATCTCAGAGCTCTTATTCTCAGAGCTCACTGGGGATCTAAATCTACATCTAGATTCCTGTAAAGCTGCTTTGCACGATAAAAACAAAACAAAACAGAACACTTCATTAAATTTCATTCACTAGGAGAATTCAAACCCATGGATGATGTGTCCTCTTCTTCTGAATTGAAAGAAAACCTGGAGGAATTGTTCATTATTAAGTAGCAGTTACACCTGACTTATATCTTAATTTGCGTTGATATATTCATCAACAGAACAAACTAGCTAGCTAACAATAAAACATCATTCCATGATGACCTTTCTACTTGCCTTAAATGCCTTTAAATTACTTCTCAGCTTTAAATCAGTGGTTTTGTTGCAAAATAAGCAAAAACAGTCCCTTTTCCCCAATTTCCCCCCATTTTTA